>NW_022984824.1:63248-155845 GCF_010094145.1 Didymella exigua CBS 183.55
CTCTATAACTTGCGTTGTAGTAGGCCTACAATAATAATTTTTTGCTTATTTTAAAGCTACAATTTCGCTCTATCTGTGCATAAAATTTCGCAATTTTTGAATATTTAATACTAGTACTAGCAGAACTAAGGGTAGCTATGCAACAATGTTGCAATATTGTTTTGAGTTTATTGAATAACGTACCCCACGGGCGAGTCGGACACACGGGCGAGTCGGACACTTTTGCCAAGACCCTACTAAACCTCACCCTATTATGGCCCAAAACACCACACTCTGGCGCTGCAAGGTGCAGTACAGCTTAGAATATTATTTAGAGACTACTTCTGTATCATTCTTGCACGTTCGCGCGTTGTGCCCAGTCTAATTGCACCATCCACAGCGTCGTTAGGAGGGCTCACCCACTTCAGCGCGCACCCGCTTCTTTGACTTCTTTCCATCACCACGTGCCCCAAACTCCTTTAGAGCTGCTATCCGCTGCCCTTCCTTAACTGTAAGGGTCCCTTCCTTAACTGTAAGGGTCCCTTCCTTCTAGATTCGCTTTCTTTTGCGCGATTTACGTTCTGTGGCAGCTGCTAGAGCTGCGTGAAGCTCAGCGTTCTCCTGTTGCGCCAAAACTAGCTTGTGCAATAGAATCGCTCCCCCCTTTGCGTAGTGCTCAAGCGCGCTCAGCACAGAATTGGGTGAGCTACCCTGCTGCTTCTTATACTTCTCTTAAATCAGAGTTGATTGCGACTGAAGTTCTAGGGTATTGCTAGGGGTTTGCAACTGCTAGGGCTTGTTATTATTAGGGAGTTGTAGTGATAGAGTGCGCAGCTTCACATTAAGCCCTATTATAACCTGTTCTAGGTTAAAGGGGACTAGTCTAGCGCCTTAGAACCCTCCTTAGATGTTGCTTAAGGTGAATACAGCATTATAGGCTGCTTTAAAGCATAGCAGGAACTTAAGCTTTGTAATGTAGTTAATCTAGTTACGTATAAGGTCTTTAGCTTAGCGCCTATACGCCTTCTTTAGAGGGGCAAAACAGCCCACATTAAGTGGCTGCAGGAGATGCGATGAGTGCAGAGGCATACATACAGTAATAATCTTGTTATCCTTGCAGTATTCCTAGAAATCTAGTAAGTTGTAGCTCTTATAACTATTAATAACTAGTAGATAGTAGCTGCTAACAGTACGCTCCTTTGTATGCGCGTTAAAGTGCTTTAACTAGTCAAGACTAAGTTTGTTAGTAGTCTAGCTATTCTTAGAGACCCTAATAACCTAATTATAGGGTAGATTATCCTCTTTGTACTAGTTTAAGAGGTAGTTGTGGCCCTAGAAGATAATAAAGGGCGGAATAGCCTACCCTTTAGCATTAATGCCCTTAATGACTGTTGTCCACTCCTAATTGCCTGGCTAGACCTGCTTTGGCCGTCCTTGTCTCTCTAAAGCTGTGACAACTACTCTAGTGGATATCTGGCCTATCATGAAGCCTGTCTCATCGAAGTTGTACGTGTTGTCATCCTGGATGCCATACTTGGCTTTAATATTGGCTACCAGGCTAAACCAGCCCTAGATTATCTCAGGATCCTTGCAGAGGGCTCTCTTGTAGTCATACTTGCGATTAAACTTCACTTTGAGCTCTGGTTGGCGCTTAACAAACGTACTGGGCTAGTTTAGGCCAACATGGCCCAGACTGCGCTTAGCGCGCAAAGAATTAGCCATATCAGCCACAGCTGCTAGCCGAGGGGAAAATCCTCGCGCGTCTAGCTCAAGTATATGATTGACAATCACCTGCTCCTCAGTATTGGTTAGGCTCCGTGATTTGGGCATAGAATCAACTCGTGAAGGTCGTCCAGCGCGTCGGTCGCTTAGTGTCTGTAGGGGAGCTCTATAGATAGCTGCAGCGCGCCGTAGAGAGAGAGTCGCGTCTTGTTTAAGAGCTTGAAGCGCAAGCTGTATCTGAGCTTCTTTTAACGCGTCTGACTGGCGTTCGTGGAGAGGCATTGGTGTAGTAAGGGTGTTTTGGTAGGGTCTTGGCAAAAGTGTCCGACTCGCCCGTGTGTCCGACTCGCCCGTGGGGTACGTTATAGGCACTTAGCGTTTTGGCTGTTAGCAACGTTGGCGCGAAATTGGGGCTGTTAGGCGCAAATTAGGGCTGTTGGGGCCGTTGAACGGCCGTTGCACGACCATGCCACGACTGTCAGCAACGGCCAGTCTGGGCCGGATTTCGAAAAACTTTTCCCGATGTGGTAGAGCCCCAATGGCTTGTTGGGGTGGCGCGCTCGCTTATCCGACGCACTCGCTATGCACTCACGTTAGCTTATTTAAAGAGGAGACTTAGTAGTATATTAATATAATAAAAGTATAGTTTATTAAGCAGAGCTACTATTATAGCAGGATTAGGAGTTGTTGTAGCTATTACAGCTGTTAGGACTATTAGAGCTGTTAGCTTAAAATTAGCTAGACATAGGCTGGCGGATGGGTAGGGTAGGGTAGGGTATAGGTATAGTCACGTGATTTATGGGTAGGAACTAGGTAGGGTACATGAGGTACCCTACCCAAACGGTTTGGGTAGGGTAGCACGTGACTGGGTATAGGTATAGGTAGGGTAGCACGTGACTAGGTATAGGTATAGGTAGGGTAGCTAGGTAGGGTCTAGGAATGGGTAGTTATTAGCAAAATCTAGGTTACTACTCTAGACTTTGTACTATTGTATACTTTAGAGCATAAGTATGTGATAATAGACTGTGATAATAAATTATAGATGCTTTTTCTTCTAAGTATTGTGTATGCGAAAGAATCTACTAGTACAACCTAGGGTTAGTTGTATACAAACTAGGTTAGTAATATACCCAAACCAAACCTATACCTAGCACGTGCTACCCTACCTATACCTATACCCAGTCACGTGCTACCCTACCCTACCTATGGTCCGTGCAACCCTACCCTACCTATACCTATGGTCCGTGCGACCCTACCCTACCTATACCTACGTCCGTGCGACCTATACCCTACCTATACCCTACCCTAGGTACATGGTACCCATCCGCCAGTCTAGCTAGACATTAAATGCACATTAAATAACTGTTGTAGGCCTACAAGTCCTACTGTTGCCCACAGTACAATGCCACAATTTCCTGATTTCAACAACAGAAAAACTTTTCCTGATGTAGACTAATAATAAGCTTAGAGTTAAGTGGTTAAAGCACTTTAATAAGCACACAAAGGCGCGCACTATTGGCAGCTACTAACTGCTTGTTCTAGACGGCCATAAGAGCCACAACTTAGTTGAATTCTACTAGTACTGTGAGGAGCACAAGATTATTACTCTGTGTATGCCCCCACACTCATCCTATCTGCTACAGCCGCTTAACGTGTGTTGTTTCTCCCTATTAAAGAAGGCCTATGGCCGCCAAGCCAAGCAGCTGATGCGGAGCAAGATTACTCGCATTACTGAACTTGAGTTCTTGCTGTGCTTTAAAGCTGCTTTTAATGCTTTAATTACTAAGAGCAATATCTAGGGAGGATTCAGAGGCGCTGGCCTAGTCCTATTTAACCTAGAGGCTGTAATATTATAGCTTAAAGTACAGCTACGCACGCTAATGCTACCTATTATAGACAATAGCACGTAGGAGTCTAAGACACTAAGCAATACCCTAGAATTTAGGTCTTAATTAAAGCTAATTTAAGAGAGGATCTAGAGACACACTAATAGCTTACTAATATTAATAGTTAACGCCCTTAATTAGCTTACTAAAGGCGCAGAGCTAATAGCACATTTACTAGTTTTAGTGCGTAACTAGGTTGCTAACCTTTAGGTAGCTAACAAGGCTGCTATATGCTGTAAATTACACAAAAGAAAGCAATTACAGCAAGATAGGGTATTAACCTTTGCTAAGAGAGTGTGGCTAACTACTCTAAAGGAGTTTAAGGCCTGTAGTGATAGGAAGAAGGCAAAGAAGAGAGGAGGCGCTAATAGCAGCACTTAGTTATTAAGACACTATAGCATGTGTGGCAAGGCAGGGCACAACAGGACAATATGTAAGAAAGATGTGCAAAGTACTATAGATTAGTGCAATATACTGTGTAGTACATGATATTGTTGTTGTGTGCTGTAATGTTGCAAAGTAGTTGTAGTGTTGGTGTAGTCTTGGCAAAAGTGAGCCACTCGCTTGTGTGAGCCACTCGCTTGTGGAGTACGTTACTCTACAATGCTACAGTTCCTTGCTCCTTATATATGAGGGTTTAGTGGCAGTTTGGTGCGAGCTCATGCAATGCGACAAGGGCCATGGTCATGAGTCGCTGGAACCGTATCCTAGTGGTATCGGGTCACTGTTCGTAGCGCGTTGTTACACCAGCCCTGCCAACCTTTCCTCAGTAATTTAATATCTGACACATGTACGTTAGACTTTTTTAAAGATTGCGAAAGAAGTGTTATTTTGGTGGGGAAATGCGCGCGTCACGCGAATCCGCGCGTTAACGCAACGACCAGAGAGGCAATCAACTAGCTGCCTCTGTGTCCCATCCACGACAGCTCCTTCCACGCTTCCTCCTGTACAGACTGCTCCTCGCAGCCCAATTACGAACTCGCACCGCTCTTTAACCACGGAAGATATGCGTAATAGCAGGTCTGCATGAAGCCCCGTGATGGCGCATTTGACCGAACACACAGCCTTGCAGGAGTAGTCAGTCTGGCGCCTATAGGCTATGGCACCACCATCTCCACCACGAAGCTGGAAACGCCCTACCAACACCTAGTACCCGGCTCGTGGATTTCAAAAGAACACCGAAGACATACCCAAAGACTGACGGCACCTCGTTCGGTTCGGGCCTTCTTACCCCAGATCGACTTGGCAGTCCCGCAGATGGCGCCCGTCAGCCCGTCGCAATCAATATCACTGAACTGAAGTTGCCATCTTTTTCTTGGCACCTTCCCATTCCTGATGAATGACTGCCGCCTCAACGACACGCCACCACGTGCCAATACTCCGATTGCAGGAACAAATGGCTGGGTGGTTTATTTTACGGGGCCCCGCGTTGCCCTGACTCGAAGTTCGGGGTATCCATGACCGACACCCTGCATACACGAGCCACACACAGTGCACATGTCTGCGCCTCAGCGAAATGATAAATATTTTGCTGCTCGCTGTTGACTGCCAAGCGCACTCCAGCCTTCTCTCCAGTCATAATGGGCGGTTTCAAGCTTCTCGGTCTTGCTGCTCTTGCCAGCACAAGTCTTGCTGCACCTCTCGAGGAACGCGCGAAGCAGCCTAAGAGCTTCTTCAAGGAAGCTGGCAACTCAACCTGGGTGATTGGAAACGATGTATGGAATGTCACGCAGAACCTCCAGTACGCCAACAAGCTCTGGTACAAGGGAAAGGATCGAGTTGGGCAGGCTGTTGGCCACTATGTGAGCTACAGTGAGTGACGCTAGTGCTCTGAGGCATGAAAGATTGCATGCTCACCAAAGGTCTAGATGGCGCAGCTTCGGACCTGAAGTGGCTTTCTGCGTCAGTCGTGGATAAGGGCACCGACTGGATCAACATCAAGTTCGTCGCTGCCGAGGGCGACTTCCACTGGGTCATCTACGACGGTCTCCATGGATCATACCAGTACTTTGTCAACCATGCGCTTCCGACCCTTGGCGAGTTCAGAACGCTCTGGCGCCTCGACAACGTTTCCTTCCCCAATGCGCGCACGAACATCAGAGACGGTCCTCTGCCGGCGCTTGCTGAATATGCCATCTCCACAAACGTGCAGGACGAGACATGGCAGAAACCTGACGGTACCTTCTTGACCAAGTACGACTGGAGTAGTAACGTCCGCGACAACGACTTTCACGGTGTCTACGGCGAGGAGGCCGGTAGTTGGTATTTGAACCCGGGCAAGGACTACTTCAACGGAGACCACTTGAAGCAAGAACTCTTCGTACGTACTCTGATAACGCTTTGATAACGTCGATTGACCGTGCAAGGTTCACCGCGAATCGAGGACCGGCGACGCTGTCCAGCTCAACATGATCCACGGAACCCACTACCAAGCAGTCTCGCGTGACGCCTTTGCCGACGGCAAGGTCTGGGGCCCATGGCTCTGGTACCTGAACGACGGCTCCAGGGAGGATGCCGCGTCTCGCGCCGCACAAGAAGAGGGCAAGTGGCCCTACAAGTGGTACAACGACAAAGCGTACCAGTCGCGAGGCAAGGTCCAGGGTCGCCTGCTCCTCTCGGACGGCCGTCCCGCTGCCGGAGCAGCAGTCTTCCTCGGCGACAACAACAACTCCACCATCTCCACGCTCGATCAGGGCAAGGACTTTTACTACACCTCGTACGCCGACGCGAACGGCAAGTTCTCGTTCAAGGACGTCCGCACGGGCTCCTACGCGCTGCAAGCCTGGGGCAACGGCGGCGCCATCCGCGACGTCATCACCAACTTCACGCAGAACAACGTTGAGATCCGCAAGGGCGACACCACCAACCTGAAAGACCTGAGCTGGAAGGTCACCGACAAGAGCAAGCGCATTTTCCAGATCGGCGCCTTCGACCGCAAGACAGACGGCTTCGCGCTCGCGGACGAAGAGAAGCCGTTCGAGCACGGTCGCATCTCCAAGGCGCCCGGCAGCCTCACGTACACCGTTGGCAGCAGCACAGACGCGGACTGGTACTTTGGCCAGTCTGCACTCGGCACGTGGAGTGTAAACTTCCCCGCGCCCAAGGCGGCTGCGGCGTCGAAGCTCACCGTCTCGCTTGCGGGGTTCAGTCAAGGCTCGAGCTGCGACATTCTGCTCAACGACGTTAAGATCGGCAACATCACTAGCGCGAGTTTGTTGAACAGCCAGGATACGTACCGAGGCGCGACGCGGAACGGAGAGTGGAGATTGCTTGAGTTTCCCGTCGGCGCGGAGACGTTTGCAAACGGGACGAATAAATTAGATATTAAGGTCACTAGGACAACGCAGTGGAGGGGGTGGCTGTGGGATAGTCTGGTGCTGGAGCAGGTGTGAGCTTTGTACGAGGGACGCAAGAGCCCGTCGATAGAAATTAGTAATGGAGATCTCGATCAACTTCACAAAAGTGCAGCGCCATCGAACAATGTTACAAATTAGACATGGAGAATGCTCCACTTTCAAACTGGCCTCGTCTGGGCAAATCATTCGCCAAAGCAAACGAAAGGGTATATCTGCTTCTCTCGGCTTCACCTCCATCCTCCAGCCTCACCGTCTACTTAACCTCGACACTCTTCTCACCCGCCACCGCCTCCTTGGGGGTATGCGTACCCGACTCGGCCGTCTGCTGACCCTCAACAACCTCAACATGCTCCCCGCGCCTCTTGGGCCCCTTGCCCGTAACATCCCTCCACATGCCGCCAAAGTTGCGCGCGAGACTCATCCTGCCCTCCCACAGCGGATACACACCGACCGCAAGCGTACTGCACATGAGCCAGATGATGCCGACAACGACCCAGCCAGCGAAGAAGCTAGGGCTGAAAATGTACCCGGTGCCGTACAGCGGCATGGGCCACAGGACGAGCAGAACCAGCGTCATGACGGCGGTTGTCGTCTTGGCAATCTTGCTTGCGCGCAGCAGTTTCGTCTGCTCCGCTGCTTCGGCCTCCGGGGTAAGCGGCGTGTGGCGGCCGACGAGGGCTTCGGGATCCAGGTGGGCGGCGGCGGCGACGTCGGAGTCGTCAATGAGGCGGATGTTCTTCATGGACTGCCAGTCGTACTTGTCGACGCCGAAGACGAGGGTCAGGACGGGGATGAAGATGGCGGGAGACAGCAGGGCGACGACGTTGCCTGCGAGCATGGGGTTGTTGGCCCCGCTTGTTTCGACGTTGATGAGGCCGTCGTTCAGCTTGGCCGTGGTCACGAGCCAGGCGATGATGCTGCAGCACAGACCCAGCACGGGAGAGAGTGTCGCGGCCCACCGGTTCTGGCCGGACCACAACAGCGTGAGGGTGGCGGGCAGCACGGCCGAGGAGATGATGACGCCCATGAGAAGATACAGGTAGCCCATGCTGATGCCCGCGTAGTGCAGGCCGGTGGAGAAAGCGGCCATTACCAGCCCGAAGCCGGCGACGCAGGTGTGGCTTGTCCAGACGAGGCGCTTGCCGCTGGCGTTGGGGTTGATGTAGGTATTGTAGATGTCGTAGGTCAGGATGGAGGAGACAGCGATGAGCTGGGCGGAGAAGGCGGAGGTGACGGCCATGAAGACGATGAGCAGGGTTGCGACGGCGCCTCCAGATCCGAGGATGGCGGTGGCTGCGTAGGGGAGGGTGAGTCCGGCGCTGATCTCTGCATCCGTCATGGGATTGGGGTAGGTCGGGAAGTACGGGGTTCCCTGGAGAGCGAGGGCGGCGAGGCCCATGGTTGTGGCGCACAGCCAGGGGATGGCGAACCACGAAAGGCCTGGCTCTGGTCAGCATGAAGATCCTCGATGCGGCCAGCACGACTCACCTCCGATGATGTATCCTGGAAGTGCGTGGACAGGGCTGGCAGCAATGGCCTTGTTGTAGTATCCGTTGTCCATGAACACTGTTCCAAAATTGCCGATGATGTTGATGACGAAGAAGATGGCACCTTCCTCGCTCCTCATAGTCAGATAGCTACCACCAGCATTGCCTTCAACAGGCGTTTGAGCTGCGAGATCTTGCAGGGCATCATACACAGCTCTGGGCGAGCCGAGCCTGTCGCCAGTGGCATAAGTGGTGAATGCGAAGATTAGGATGATAACAAGAAGGATCACGGTGTGGACGTAGTCGGTCAGAAAGGTCGCCTTGATACCGCCGAACATGGTGTAGATGACAACACCAAGCGGAAGCAAGAAGCAAGCAGCGGCTGTAGGGACACCGGTCAAGGATGACACGACGGCCGAGCCACCGGTCAAGAGCATAGCGGTGACGAGGATGTTGGTGAAGAGACCAAATGTGATGTAGACGAAGTGTGTCGCGGTTCCATAACGGGCGCGAACCGCCTCAAGGAAGGTCTGATGAACGTCAGCACGTGCACGTATCCACGCATCTGTACATGTCGATGCATCGGTACGTGTCGATGCATCCGTACATGTCGATGCATCCGTACATGTCGATGCATCCGTACATGTCGATGCATCCGTACATGTCGATGCATCGGTACATATCGACGACATCTGTACGTATCGATGCATCGGTCGGCATCGACGACATCTGTACTTACATGAGCATTCGGCGCTCGCCTCTTCAACTCAATGGCAACAGTCGCAAAGAGCAGAATCTGCACAGTCGCACCAGCAGCATACCACAACGGCCCGGAGACGCCTGTCGCCCATCAGTATGCGAAGAAGCCAGAGGTCGACATCAGCAAAGACCAAACCCACCGTATCGGAAAGCCACACTGCTGGACTGCAGCAGGGTCGCAGCCCAAGTCCACGACGAAACAACAGCACTGGCGACAAGACCAGACTTGACCGTACGGCCAGCAGTCGAGAACATCTCCGAAGTCTGCAGCTCGTTGTTGTACCGTCTCAGCACCCAAGTCGTAAAGACCTGCATCGTCAGCCGTGCCTCGCCGCAGCAAGCAGATGACCTACCATGCCAAGGGCAAACAAGAATCCGATGCCGAGGACAATGCCATATCCCCAAGCCTGGCCCAGAGGGCTCGCCGAAGGGCCAGTAGGCGCAGGACCACCAGCCATGTTGTCTTGCTTTGAGTCTTGCTGTCGCGAAGCACAGCGCCGTTGGATTCAACGTGGATCGGCGGAGCACACGCTATCTATACCTGTGATGGTACACGCCGACTCGGCTCGTGCCAACCATCTCACTGAAGCATCGCGTCCGCTATCGCAACGCGGTTCAGATGCAGAGGACAGCATAATTCCTGTGCTGCTGATTGGCTGCAGATAGGCTGCAGATAGCACAGATCGAGTTGAGCTTGGACGACAGGAGATACACACAGGGCGCAGACTAGCAAAGAAGTGATGAACAGGAGCTGGGTCGTTCAGAATTGCATCAAAGAATGTGATTGGCTGCTTGCAGGGCTGTTTGCGTGCACTGATAAGCTCTTCTCTTGCTAATCCACATCTCGCGGCGGGGTGCATGGGCACGCGAAGCCCTCTGGTCGTGTGGAGAGCTAATCACCGCATGCCCTGTGGGCCCAACGTCCAGAAGCCTGGGCGTGGAGTGCGCCTGAGGTTGTAGGGCTGATGTTTTGGTGAGGTAAAAGTCGCGATATCTCAGCGTCGCTGATAAGCTCCTTGCCCAGCCAATCAGAGGGTCGCCACGTGCCGTCCGCATTGTCACTAGCGTCGTAGCACTCGAAGCACTCGAAGCACTCGAACACCCGGGTGTGCGCCTACTGAGTATCAGGTCGGCGTGGGCCGGGGCGATGCCGTCTGCATCGCCGTTAGCGTCGTGGCTTTTGTAGGTGTGTACTGTGTATCAGCTCAGCCATCTCCACGGGGTGTAGGGATGAGCAATTTGCATCGAGTAAACGGTTCAAGAGTCAAATGCGGCCCCTCGCCAAAAACCGCAGCGGCACATGCACGACGCGCGCCCTCGAAAAGTCGGCGCAGCTCTTGTCCAGAAAGCCGGCGCAGTTCTTGTCGAGAAAGCCGGCGCAGTTCTTGTCCAGAAAGCCGGCGCAGTTCTTGCCCAAAAAGTCGAGGCTGGTGGTGCAGCTCACGCCTCTGCCAAGGTGGGTTTGAACAACAAATGCACGGCGTTCAAACCGGGGAACTCGCAGCGCTCGATCTTCTTCCCCGCGTACTCGTCCGCTAGGAGGGCCTGCATGATGGGGTCGATGCAGGGCCGGACAAAGTGTGCTGGGGCTGCGTGCTCGGGCGATGACGCGGAAGTCGACCGTGGCGGCGTTCTGCGTCGTCGGGCTCTCGGCGCAGTGGCCGATGGTTTGGAAGGAGAGGTGCGTCAGGTTGGCGGCGTGGGCGCCCATCTGCGCGCAGATCAGGTGCTCCGTCATGCGGGCCTTGGCGGGAATGTCCAGGCCGGTCAAGCCCCCGCGCCTCTCGGCCTGGTAGATGGCCTTTGCGGCGATGCCGACCTTGGTCGCGGGCGGCGCGGTTGTCGGAGAGGTGCTCGAACGAGACGTCGTCGAGCAGCGCGGTGACGTCCGAGTGGAAGTACCACGGCCCCTGCATCTCGTACAGGAGCTGCGATGTGAGCGTGTTGACCGACACTTGGCCGCCAGAGCCCTTGTTCCTGGTGACGACCTCACCGGACTGGGCAATCCCGACGATGGGATAGCCGACCGTGTCCCAGCCCAGACACTCGAGGTCCTTGCCGCCCGTGTAGTTGCCGCCCGTGCTGTACGACGAGCACTCGGACAGGTGGCCGGCCACAGCGGCGTTTGCGAGCTCGTCCAGGTCGGAGCGCTGCCAGCCGTGCCAGCAGTAGGCCGTGCCAGTAGGCCGCGCCGATGAGCGGGCTCGCGTCGGACACGCGCCCACACAAGGCAATGTCGGTGCCCACAAGACCATGTCGGTGCACACAAGACCATGTCGGCGCCCTGCTCGAAGGCCTGCGCGAACACGGGCGCAAAGGGCCAGTGGTCCAGGCGCCGTCCCGTGCAGACGCTCTCCAAGGCCGCGTCGCCGCTCTCCTGCGCGGCGAGCAGCTGCGGGAGCACCTCGTCGCCCGAGATCCACGCGCCGCTCAGCTGCAGGCCCGCGGCCGCGACCAGCTTCGCGACGGCGCCGTGTCGCTTCGTGACGGCGCCGTGTCGCTTCTGCGTGTCGGCCGCGTCGGCGTTGACGGCGACCCGGATGCCGCGGCGGGCAATGTGCGGCGCGGGCTCGAGGGCCTCGAGGAACGTCGGCTCGTACGCGTCCGTCTGGCCTGGCCGTGTCAGTCAGTCCGTCCGTCAGTCGGTCAGTCCGTCAGTCAGTCGGTCAGTCGGTCAGTCCGTCAGTCCGTCAGTCAGTCCGTCAGTCAGTCGGTCAGTCCGCCAGTCCGCCAGTCCGTCCGTCAGTCAGTCACGGTTGGCAGGAGCCGTCATGTTGGCCTCGCCCATCCAGTCGCCCACCAGCACGTCCATCGGGTCGTGCTCGTGGTTCGACGCCAGCGCCATCGCATTGCGGCGGTCCGTCGTCGGGCCCGAGCATTCTCAGCAGTGTCAGCGTCCTGTCGGCTCACGCTGCCCCGCGTCGATGCCTGCGATGCGTATCGCGCGCTGTGGGGTCATGTCTGGCGGTCGAGCCGTTGCCCGCAGCTTCTGCCCTGCTACACTGTCGGAGCACAGTCGCTCCATGGCAGCATTGCAGAACACAGGCGCGTGAGAGCGGGACAGCGGGACGGCGGGACGGCAGGACGGCGCGGACAGCAGAGACAGCGGGACGGCGCGGACAGCGGGGCCTCGGGGCCTCGGGACCTCGGGACCTTTGAGCACTGCAGTCGTGCTGCCAAAGTCGACTCGCGCGCGGGGAAGAGCCAGCACGAAGTGCGTCTAGCGCATATTCGCCAGCACAGCGTCCTGGCATCACGCCCAACGTGCCGTAGATGCATCATCTCGACCTGACAGGACAACATCATCTCAACCTGACAGGACAAGATCGTCTCAACCTGACAGGACAAGGTCATCTCAACTTGACAGAACATCATCTCAACGTGACAGGACAAGATCGTCTCAACCTGACAGGACAAGATCGTCTCAACCTGACAGGACAACGCACCCGTCACAAGTCACGCCTGCAAATGTGCTGGGAGAGCGAACAAGAGTCGACGCGTCTAGGCAAATGCATCAAATGCATCAAATGCATCAAGCTTCCACTCATCATCGTGTCTATCAACACCGACGCTGTGCAGCGTGACAACAGCACCGTCTCCGATGCTACACACTGCCACGCTCGTCGGCCTTTGTCTATGCAGCATTCGCAACACTGTTCCCGCGCGATCCCGCTGCTCTCCCCTGGAAGCTCGTCCCTCTAATCACGCTCCCCCTCCGCGAGCCAGGCATCCCAGGCCGTTCGTTGCCCGAAACCGAGTTGACCCGCGAGCCATACGCACCGGGCAGATGGCTCGCGCGCCTGCCGCCCGTGTCCTCGCGCGCCCCGGCCAGCTGCTGCGCAAACGGCGACCGCTTCCGCAGCCCCGGGCCCTTCCAGTAGATGACATAGACAGACACGACCAGCAGCAGCGAGATGCAGAACAGAATCGTCGACGCGTTCGCGAGCGGCCTGGCCCCAATGTTCTGGAAGAAGGGCGTCGCCGGCAGCGTGAGCACGCCCGCGAGGAAGTCGCGCGCCCATCCGTTGCCGCCCGTCGCTGACGCAGAGTACGGCCCGTACGCGCAGATCATGTAGTCGACGGTCGCCATGTAGATGGCGTAGTTGGCGATGCCGATGACTGCGGATGCGACCATGCTTCCGATCCAGTGCAGCGGCGGCCCGGTCGACGTCCACGCGAACACGATCAGCCCGACGGGGAGGCAGGGCGCCGTGTACAGCAGCCACCAGAGACGCGCTTCGTACTGCGCCTTTTCGTCTCCGGGGCGCTCCCTGCGGAGGCGCTCGTTGCGCTTGATCGCCGGGAAGAAGGAGAGCCATGCGAGCAGGTAGCCGATGCCGATTGGGACGAACGCGAGGCCAATGGCCAAGGGCGCAAAGCCCCACTGGGCGTACACGAGCGCGTACGACTGCAGGAACATGAAGATGATGGCGTCGGAGAACCCAGAGAGCAGCGACAAAACAAGCACAATGGGCTCGGTCAGGAACATGCGGAAGGGGCGGATCCACGTCGTGAGGATCTCGTGCGCGCTGAAGCGCTCCTTGAACCGAGTCAGCTCGTTTGGGCCCCACACGTTGACAGGCTTGCCGTCCTTGTCGCCTTCCTGTCTGCGCCTCTTGGCGATGCGGTCCATGAGCACGGTTGTGCGCGTCTCGGGCACGAGGCAAGCGTGCGCGATCTGGACGGCGCATCCGAAGATGAGCTGGATCCAGATGTTCCAGCGCCAGGCGAGGAACTGCTCGACGAAGCCGCCGACAATCGGCCCGAGCACCGAGCCACCCACGGACGAGAAGACGATGAAAGCAACAGCGTGCTGCTGGCTGTCGGGCTCCCACATGTCAGCGACCATGGCCAGGGTGACGGAGCCCCCAGCCGTCGACAAACCGCCGAGCGTACGGAACGCGATGATGGTCGCGTAGTTGGGCGCAATCGCCACGGGGATCTGGAACGCATTGACCAAGAGCAGAGACAGCTGCAGGATCGGCCATCGACCGAGCTCCTCGGACCACGGCGCCCAGAGCTCGCATCCAAACGCATACGCGACCAGAAACGCCGCCGCACCGACGCGCGCCGCCTGCGCGCTGACGCCGAATTCCTCCGAGATGCCGCCGACGGCGTTGCTGTACAGCGACGTGTTGAAGTTCATCGACACCTGCACGAGGAACACAATCGACAGGATCATCCACTTCTTCCGCTCCGGGAACGAGAAGCCGAGCTCCGAGTAGCAGTCCTCCTCGGTCATCTCGTAGCGGTCGTAGGTGCCGAATTTCTCGTAGTGTGCGCGCTCATCCTCGCGCGTCGCTACTGGGACTGCCGCGTTCTCACCCGCTCCGCTGCCGGGCTCTGACGATTGCTTCTTTTCGTTGACCGCGGTCTCGTGGTTGCCCACGGTTTCCGCGTCGTGGATCACCGGCTTGAATTCGCCGGGGGCAGACATGATGGAGACGTGTCGTTGTCGTTGTTTGTGGTGTATTTTGTTATTCGTGGTGCAGCTGGCTATTCGTGGTGCAGCTGGTTATTCGTGGTGTATTTTGTTATTCGTGGTGTAGCTGGTTATTCGTGGTGTATTTTGTTATTCGTTGTGTAGCTGGCTATTCGTGGTGTATTTTGTTATTCGCGGTGGGCTTGATTATTCGCGGTGGACTTGATTATTCGCGGTGGACTTGGTTATTCGCGGTGGACTTGATTATTCGCGGTGGACTTGATTACTTGCGGTGGACTTGGTTACTCGCGGTGGACTTGGTTATTCCAGAGTGCAGGGCTGCATCAGGCGCCTTGTATACCGCGGAGATAAAACCCAACACCTCACCCACGGTTCCCCAGACTGCGAACCGATTTCGATTGCGGGGCGCGTCAGATAGCGTCAAAGGGTAGGAATTCGGGACGACAAGAGGACCCTGCGGCAGCGCAGTGCATCTTATAAAGCAGCTCACACACGGCGCGTCGCTGCACTCCGCGCATCAGATGTTGCAGCCGCCAGACGTCATACCACAGCATTGTGTTGACCGGCCGTCGTGACCCTGGCTCGCGGCAGCAGAGGCGATGAGCAACATCGTCTTAGCCCGTCCACGGAGTAGTGATGCAATACCACTGTCAACAGTGGGTCTGACCAGCTTATCGGACGCACGAAATAGATGCTGGATGGAGGATGCTGGCCCGTATTCTGCACGTCATCGCTACATGCCACCATCGCACTCACAATATCCCTCCTTATTTTCGGATGTCGCCCATTCAAGCTCTCCAAGCCCTTCTTCACCCCCCCAAGCCTCTTCAAACCCGCCACCAAGCACCGCCGATCGCTTACGCCAAGGACGCCGGCTCTTGGTACATGCACCGCCATCGACGTCATTGCAAAATCCCATCCCGCACCAGGATCGGAATTGCGCGATGTCACGGTATCGACGGTCCGGACTCGTTTGGGCATAGCGCAGACGAGGCCGCAGAGCCGCACGTCTCCACTTGCACGGTGGATGCGGCTGTTGTGGTCAATCTCCCAAGAGCGTGAGCATGTCTGTGCGCGCGTTTTCGTGGCTGGGAGGCGAGAGAGCGAGATGCGAAGTGACCTGGCTTTGCCTTTGACAGATCTTGAGCTTTGGGGCTGCTGGCTCACGACTTTGGCGTGCACGGGAACATTTCTAAAGACACGTTCGGTCGGGTGATATGCTATGACATGACTCGTGATTGTGGGATCATCAACAGCGAGTTGACGAGAGACCCGCACTCCACACAGCAGCATTGCGGATTCGTGCGCGCCACGGGGTAGGATGCAATATGCGATTTGCGTTGATACAGAACAGGATGCCCGTCTCCGTCTCTTGCGCTGCAGGTGGGATTTTGGCCAGCGGGCCTTTTTCGGCTGAAGTTGCAATGACTCGGACTCGGCCTCTTGTACCGCTCCCATGCCAGAGACGACCGTTTCTACATGCATCTCGTCGTCAGCGCGGCAAAGGGCACGGCGAGCTCATCGACAGGCTGTACAACTCTTTGATTGTCGTTGGCCTCGTTGTGCTCGTTGACAGCCGTGTGCTAGACGTGTTTGAGACCGTTCCTCTATTTTCCCTCCGGCTGTGTCCTTTGTTTGCATTGGCAGGGGTAGATTCACCAAACACGCTGACGATGAAGACGCGGCGAAGATTAATCTCCTACCGTCTGTGGGGCCATGCGCTTGTTCTGAATCTGCAGGTCCAGGCACGTACATCTCTAACTCTCTGCCTAGTCGTCTTGAATCAGTCAGACTACACCAGCTTGGTCGTCTTGAATCAGTCAGACTACACCAACTTGGTCGTCTTGAATCAGTCAGACTACACCAACTTACTCTACCTCCTTAATGCAGCTTTGTCCTCAATCGCCTTCACGTGCCGACATTAGCTCGAGATCTGTATCGCTCATCTGTCTCAACACGTCCACGCCGCCGTCACATTCACTCAACATCACTGCATTGCACAGCCCATTGCCGTCCCTTTGCGCGATACTTTTAAGATCGTTGCTCAAGGCTGCCAGAATTGTATCGCGGATCATCTGCGCCTCCACATGCCTCTTTGAACAAATTCGTGATCGTGTAGCACGATATCTCATCTTCGGTCACGGGCACGAGGATATCAAGACTTCGCACCCGGAACGTCTTCCATTATTAGGACTTGCTATATAAACACGGTGATAAAACTAAGCAGGACTCTTGCACATGATCGGCATCACCAATTCCTAACTCAAGCGAGGAGTAGCGGCAGGAAGACTGCAATCAACCAGCCAGAGAGGCCCTGAGTTCGAGCATCTGCCCCTCCAGTAGACTCAGGCGGTAGCACGGACGCACTGGGGCTTCCGGTGGTGATGTTGGAAGACGGCCTTGAGGTCTGCGAAGATGGCAGTACCGGCGGAGTCGCAATGGACGATAAAGGCGATGCCGAGGTGGTTATCAGAATCGAGGTCGAGGTCGCACCGTAAGCGTCAGTGTTAGTGTCAGTGTCGTCCTCTGTATCAGTCGATGTCAATGTCACGATCGAAGTGACGTCGTAGCCGATAGTCGATGTCTCTCCAGCTATCGTTTGTGTAGAAGTAAACTCGTCGGTGATGGTCGATGTCAGGATCGTCGTAGACTCATCCACCCCGCCGTCACCCTCGCAGGTCTGTCCAACATCGCAACAGCCGTACTCTCCGTTATTGCCGAGGGAGCAGTAGGTATCAAGGGGACAGCCGCCGATCCCGCTGGGGCAGCAGGTGTCGGTAAGGTCGATGCAGCCGTTGCCACACTCTTTCTGGCCCAGCTCAGAGCATGGGGTCTGGGTTTGGCGCCGGAAGAGTAGCGGGGTGCTGTTGGCGCCGATGACTGATACAGCGAGCAGAGGTACGAGGAGGAGTGAATTAAGCATGGTGAATGAAGGAAGGGTTTGGTGGAGATGGTCAACGTGTGTGTGAGGTGAGTTGCATTGCCGCTTTCAAGAGCCCTTCTCTATTCTTATACTTTGAGACCTCCTCAGCACCGCCGACCTTAATATACCTGCTGCATTCCGAGTAACCAATTGTCGTCTTCAGAGCGGTGCACAACAGGTTGCAGATATATTTCCACGCAGCTACATGAGGCATGGTGTTCGTGGCTTATACCGATCAGGCCCTATTTGGTCCCGGAAGCGATATACGAGAGCGGTTGTGCAGCCATGAAAGAGCAGAAATTAAGCACAGCCTCAGCTCATGATTTTGGCCCGCGGGGCTGAAGCGATTTCGACAACGTAGCCTTCACCCTGTCCAGCCTATACCATTGTTCATCTTCGTACTCACGCTCCATGCAGCGCACTCTTCTTGGACAATCGAGTTTCGCGCTCGTTGCTGTCTCTCGGAGAGCTTGAATTGGTTGTGTTCGATCGTCGAGGCCTTGCTTTCATACGAGGCTGAAACGCGGGAACAGAGCCAGCCACAGTCTGGGGAAAGCGAGAACGATAAATGCTCTGCGGCCTTGGCGACCCACTGTGGTGTAAAATCGTACCTTCAATTACCTGGACTGCAGGGGTCTTGCATCGTGTCTGCAGGGGCCGTAGCCTGTAGTCCAATGGTCTTGTAAGTTCTATTTTCGCGTGCAGCGTGTTGAATGCGGTTCCCCAAAAGGCGGGGGAGCTGTCCCGAGTCGACAGTAAACAAAAGATAAAGTGCTGATTGAAACAGACACATTTTTAATTTCAACGGGACTTGAGAAGCTGTGGGTTTGGATTGGACCTGCCGATTTCCAACGTTCAGCAAGCTGTACATGATTGTGGCAACGTTGCTGGTATCTAAAAGAAGACCCAGTGTATAACTTCGCAGAGTTTCTGTGGTGCGTGATGCCCAGAATGCGCGTGAGGAAGGAAATTCGCTGGCCTAGTTGTCTTGGGCGGCAGGGCAGCTATGTCGAGGTTAGTTTGTGACAGCAATGCATGGTGTATCGAGGACGCTACGTACGTCGAGTAATTTGTTGTGTGATTCAAAGGACGGAGCTTGAAGTGGCCTCATTCTTTATATCCTAGACCCATTTGCACCACGTCGAATTGACCATCACACTTTGCCGTCATCACTGACTAAACTTCAGAGACAGACCAACCTCGCGCAACGTCTTTTCGCTGGGACGCAGAGATGATATTCCCTGAATATAGAGCTCTTAGACGCACATGACCAATGGTGTCTTCAACGCCTCAATCCTGGGCGACCCTTTGACTGCTTCTTCTTCTGCCTCTCCGGCGTACCCTGGTACTTCTTGTGTCGTGCAAGCGGCGTGACATCCTCCTCAGGCTCTGGTGAAGCACGGACAGCTGCAACCTTCTCAGTATTGGCAACCGGAGACTCAGAACGAACGCTCTGACTATTTCGCAAGCGCTCTGCGTTGACCGATCCTTGCGCATTGGGTTTCGGAGGCTGCGCAATGGAACGGGAATTCTGAGCCCATAGGCTTACAGCACAGCCTGCGGACACATCACTGCCGCAAGTTGATTCTTTAGCGTTGATGTAACCATAAATACCCTCGATCTTGGCGGGCCTGAAGGGCTTGCGCGTTGAGAGTCGTTCAGCGACTCGTTCACTCGAGCTCGCATCGTCCGAGTTGCTCTCCCGCTAAAGGCGAGGCATTGGAGTGCGAGGAGTATCGTTGGTCGGACCGTCGTTGCAAGGTCGACGCACAGGGGTCGAGGGGCCGACATGGGGACGGTGTGTCGAGGTGCACTTGGTAAGTGGGGCAGTGTTGAAACCTTTACTGACCAATGGATCAGGTAGAGCGAAGCGGCGAACGTAGGGGTCCGAAGGGGCGACAGACTCACCACAATTGGGGGTGACATTGATGCGAGGTGAGATCACCAAACAGTCCTGCACTGCTGTCAGACGCTGAAGGAACGACGCCGATTCGAGGCTGGAAGGGCCAGACTGTGACAGGTCGATTTCGTTGCGTGCGCCATGATTCATCGGTGGTCTCCGGTGTAGACTCTCTTTCCAAGCATTATATGTTGGTGTAGTTACCGGATCATTCAGATGAGATGGGTGAAACGGCAGGTTCGGTGGTGATGCTGCCACACCATACGAAACACCATGCGCGGATTCCTGAGGGAATGATCTCGAATTCACGGGTCGGGACTCGATAGAGACCGCACACCATGAATCTTGCGAAGGAGATGTAAGGCCCTTAAGTGCATCGCTGAGAGTCCCAAGGTTTTCGACTTTCGACGACGGGGAAACGACAGCCTCTGAATATTCCTCGACATCTACAGAGCTGCTCCGAGGTGCTGGCGAAGGCCAGTCAAAGGCAGCACCCGGCACAGGGTGTACAACTATATTCGAAAATGCTGGAGTAGAATTGTCATGGGTCTGACGAGATGGAGTACCAGCTGGAGGAGTCGGTACAGATTACCTATCAAGGTCCAAGGCTGGTGGAGCGACGTATCCGCGCGGCGGATCAGCCCCAACTTCAGCCTCATGGGTCCATCGAGAGTGAGGTGGGGTTTCTCGGAGGGCAGCGCTTGCTGTCGTCGACTCTAACCGTGTAGTCGGATGTTCCCGAGCCTGGTCAGTGTCCGCATTAGGCTTTGAGGGTTGGTCATAGTGTCGCACGCTGCAGCTCGTCTCCCGTCTCTACTGGCGAGCGTCTGTAGTTTCCACCGGTATGTTCCGACTGCTGATCGTGAAGTTCGGTCCGTGTAATGCTATCTTGATGGCTGCGCGTATCGTTTGCAGCCGGAAAGAATGAAGTAGCGCTGTGTGAAGACTGTTCTGACTGTCAATTTGCCATGGGATCGCGTAAACGATCATATGGCTGCGATGAGTGGTTGGTTTGAGGCTGTCCATGTCGGCTTGTTGGTGATATATATCTCTTGGAGGAAGGATGGGCAGAGCATCTCTCATACCGCGAATGTTGTCGAACGTGTCATTTTTACCGTCGCCATTCTGATCTGACGCCTCGAAATCTGCGAAAGCGGAAGCCGGGAGAGAGTGCATCTGTGCGTCTTTAGCGCCTCTGCTAAGACTTGGACCAGTGATTCGATACATAAGATCAGTGATGTTGTCCAAAGCTTCCGTGGGAGACTCGCCCCTTGCAATAGCTTCTTGGAACGCAGTCGTAGCAACGCGGCTTCCCTTACCCGTGTAGCCGCGGGCTGAGTACGCGTTGGCGGCGACGGTTTCTTGCGACTCACGTTGTAGGATTCTGTTTTCGGGTGTTGCACGCCATTGTGCTCGAGAGGCGCATTGGATCTTGTCGGGGTGGTCTCGGAAGAAGACGACGCCTTGATACAGACCAACTTCATCTCGATCACGCTTGTTCTCGAAATGTCTGGACAGTCGACATCGACAAATCAGGATCTGGTCTTCGTCTACAGAGTGCAGGGAGTCAGACGGAGTACGATCTCTAGCTCAGTTGGTCTTGGGGTGAGATACTTCAATCGTCTCAGAGGAGATTTCCCAACCTGATGGGCGACGCGATGACATCGTGTACTGCCGCCCGGTATGGATGGTACTGATGCAAACGATGTGTTGGATGGTGGGATTTGGGTTGGGTATGATGCAATAGCTCGCAGTAGGTGGTCGCAGTGAGTATTTGCTGGGAGAATGCGCGTGCGCGATTTTGAATCATGATCATCAGAGCAAGCATGCAGGGTCTGTGCGTAAAGTGATCAGTGAAGGAAGAACTACCTGAATTAGGAACCTTCCCAGAGAGCATTGTGATATATCCACTGAGGCCAGCCCCTGCTCCAAGTTCCGCCCAGGTCTAAGCATCAGGTCGCGTGGGCGCGCCTTATGCACAGTTCGACCACACACAATGTGAAGTCCAGCTGGTGGCCCTTCCTTATTCAGAGATGAACAGCCGAAACATGCTCTTCGAGAGTCATTTAGTCGTGGCATACAAAGCAGTAGTGAACAGTCGAGTACGCAGGTGCTCTGAGTAACCGATGTGAGCCGGATCTGTCGTCTAAAGTTTCACCGCACCTTTCGTGCCGCCATTTGTCTTCTGTGGCTCTGCAACCTGAGTTGAGCGTTCTGGGTCCCAGCCAACAATCAAGTCTTCAACAACATTCGTCTCATCCTGGCCCCATACTAAACCACCGAGCGTTTGCCATTGGCCATTCCCGTCTTGATGGAGTACGCGGTACGTAGGGACTCCACAGATACCTGCAGCTTTGGCCGCCGCGGTGTTCTCGCGCAGTTTAGCTTTGATGATAGGATCGTTGGCTTTTGCAAGCAAATCGGCGCCGTTATAGCCAGCTTTGTCAAGTACGCTGACGAGGACGCTTTCATCCGAAACATTAGCGTTCTGCTCCCAGCATGCTGAGTCTAAACAGTGTTAGCTACATATGAGCTCATTGTTGACAGGATGACTTACACAACAAGGGAACAGTCGCCGGCTCCACAATGGCAACTCGTAGCAATGTGGGCGTGCGTATGGGAAAGACATCCGCCCAGTGGAAGGCGATTTCCTTGTCCTTGTATCCTTCTGAAGCATTGACAGCATTCCAGTACGCTGTCCAGTCTGCATGGTCTTGCGTCGACCACGCCGCTTTTGTGGGGCTCACAGCGAGCATGGGCATGTTAGGTGCACCAATCTCACGGAACAGTATACCAAGTAGGAAAGGCTTCATGACAATCTCAAGGTTGGATCCGAAGATACGCTGGAGGCGTGGGAGTTGTGTGTAGCCAAGGAAAGCCCATGGACTGCTGCAGTCGTACCAGAACTCAAGCTTGGTTACTCGCGAGAGCTTGCGCTGATTGTATGGGATGCAGCGAGGCATTAAAGTCGCTAGCCTCGGTACATCTTTCCACTGACTATTGTTACGAAATGATAATAAGGTCGCTTCGACGAAGTGCATGCGATCTTGGCCCCAGAAGAATCTACCGGTTTTGGTCTCACCGCTGGTGTCTGTCCACTTCGCTCCAGGGATCCAAAAGCCAGGCACGCCGAAAGCACCTCTTTCAATAGCCTCAGAAGTCGCTGTCTCGAGCTCTTTTCTTGCTTCTGCGCTAGCGAAACTATTCTCGTTGAGAGCTGACGCGCTTGTGATGCCACTATCTTTAGCGATCTTGATCAGCACCTCGGTGTTGGTCACATCTTCATTGTTGGCCCAATATGCGGCGAACAGCCTTTCTGACAGAATACGGCGCTCCTCCCCGTCTGGGACACAGTAAAGAAGTCGCAATGCATTCACACTCTTCCTCGGATGCTCGGGAGGTGGCGAATATTTAATTTTGTATCTGTATGGAGCTATTAGCTATTGGCTGTAGACTTGGATGAGACACTACCTTTTCAAAGTCCTTTGCATACTTTGCGCCGTAACAGATTTCTTCGTTGGATTGAACACATCACTTGCTGACCCAGCAGCGCCCTGAGGTGCCGCGGTTGCGCGATAGATCGCACCGAGAAGCACAGGGCGATATATGAGCTTGGAATTCGTGCGATCAGCGAGTGCTTTAACGCGCGTCGAAGCAATGTAAGCGAACGGACAGGAGATGTCGTAGTTAAACACCAACGTTGGCTGCGTCATTGTGGGCTGCGCGAATGTTTGTGAGTGTGTAACGGGAGCAAAACGAAGACTGTATGATCATTTCCCTGCCAACAACAATACAGTCGCGGGCTGAAGTGTGGGGTAGGTGCGCCTCGGCAGTCACGCAGCGGCAGCCGAGGCTCCTGTTGAATAGACCGTCTTCCTTCCCTTCAACAAACGCGGCGTCGCTCACGTTGAGACCTGCGCCCAGGCTGGCACATGGCGTACACAAGGCTTTGGTAGATTTACACGTTAGTTAATCAATGCAATGCATTGCGTCCGCTCAGTCGCCGTGCAACATTAGAATTGCGCGGAACGAACCCGTTTGAAGCCGCAACGATGTCTGGATTTCCTGCGAACAGCCGGTGTCACTAACGTTAAGTTTGCTGTGTCGATCTTCAGCCGCAAGATGTCATCCTTAAAGGCTCAAATCGCTCGTACATCCACAATAAATAAACCTTTAGGTGTCTTCATCGAGAAGTTCTGGCACGACGAGCACCAACAATCACGACACAAACACGATCGCCCAGCGTATACACAAGCTGTCATCTGCCAACACCAGACTGCCGGCATACCCATCAGTGACATCCTCAAGCTCATTCTCAATAGCGCAGGCATTAGCAGGACTACGAAGTGTCAAAGCGCGTCTGCAGATGTACTGCGGTGCTCTTTTCGGTCTCTGCTTCGACTTGTACTCGCCGGCTTGATCAGTCGCATCGTGGACTCCGATGATATTTGAAACATTGTGCTACGTAGCTCAAATCCACGCCGCGTGAATCTGATTCTGGATGGGACGATTAGCGAAAATCCAAGCGTGCAGGACAGCAGGGCCAACATTCCCAAATTGGTCTCGAGGACCGGTGGAACATGTCACACATGCCCTTGCCCCACTCTAGCATGGTTGGTCATCTGGCTGACTCCTCCGGTTTCCATCTCTCATCGAACATGGCTTTCTTATCATAACAGATCTTTCCATTGAACCCCAAGACCGCAGCATGACTTCCATCGCGGACGACATAAGATTCGGGCCTGCAGTGCCTGACAGACCAGCAATAGCCCCAAGTCGCGATGCGCAACTCGTCGGCCGGCATATCACGATCGTAGCGGTCCACCCAGATCATGCAGCGAGTCTCTACAGCCTTATCAAAGGTCCCGAACAGCATTCGTTGTTTGACTACCTCTTCGACGAGCCTCCGGATTCTCTAGCTTCATTGCAACATCAGCTAGAGGAAAAAGCAACGATGACCAACCCCTGGGCATATAGCATTTTGCTCCACGTGAATCCCGATGATACTCCGAAAGCCGTTGGCATGGCATCGCTCATGCGAATGGACTTGCCAAATCGCGTCATCGAGGTTGGCAGCATTCTGTTCACGCCTGCTCTACAGCGCACGCCCGCTGCCACGGAAGCCATGTACCTGTTAGCCCGTTATGTTTTCGAAGACCTTGGTTTCCGCAGATATGAATGGAAGTGTAACAGTTTGAACGCACCCTCTCGCCGTGCCGCTGAGCGCCTTGGCTTCACATACGAAGGCACCTTCAGACAGCATATGATCGCGCGAGGCCACAACCGCGACACGACATGGTTTGCCATGCTGGATTCTGAATGGCCAAGATTGAAGGGTGGCTTCGAAGCATGGATGGATCCATCGAACTTTGACCAGAATGGGAGACAAAAGAGGAAGCTTGAGGATCTAAGGCTAGCGTGAATGTCTCGCAATGTTCGAACAGCCGCGATGATTGGAGGAATTATTGAAGGTAGCCTGAAAGCTTCGTTGTAGAAGAGCCGGATTTACAACTATGAGCGCACATCTCCGCCTCGCCAATTTTCAATCAAAAGAAGCTTACACAGACATTGCGACCAAAGGCGTAAGACGACGACTGCCACAGACCCACCTGAACGTGCCCGTTAGTATCTGTCGAACTCGCGGAGTCGGGCAAGCACAGCTGCTTTCAAGTCTCAACACAGGCACATCAACGACCCAATCCACTCCATCCATGACCTTAGCAATTGTTTAGAAACTGTGTTCATGATCATAGCAGTGACTGAAACATCAGAAACCGACTCGTTCGGCGCCCCCCTGCACTACCTTCGAAGTCTCGTGTGGTCTTACCTGGCAGAAATGCTGCAGACTTGCGACATTTGTTACCTGAAGCGCTCGACGTAGCTAGGTTCAATGTCTTCCCGTGATCATGTAGAGCAGTCGTTGTTGGAGTTATGTACATTGAAGCCTTATGCACGATTCTTATTCTTCACAAATGTTTACTTTCAAGCTCACAGTATAATTCAGCAGATATCGAAGATGATCTCAGATCTATAACAAGCTCTATCTAGTCGGCTATAGACCGCATTGAAGCTAGACGAAAGTAACGCTTGCATCATCCAGCATCAGGAGCTGTACGTACCGAAGGCAGAGCTGCAACCTTATAATGTCTAAGCATAGCACGTCTCTAGTTCTACTTGAGAGGACAGGGGAACCGGGCAAGGCCTGGCTTCCAAAGGAAATTAATCAACTCAATGCAATTCAATGCAATTCAATTCAGTTCAGGAGCTGTACCGAATCTTGAACCGGAAAATTTCCTCCATGGTTCCTGCCTTCTGCCGCTTACTATTTCGTGGACACTACTCTTGTGCTTACTAGCATGTTATTTGTATTTGCAAATATTGTTCTGTTTACATATACCAGCTGGCAGATCTTTGCCTTTCGATAACTAAGTAGTTCAGTTCTGCGCCGCGTTTTGATCCTAACCTCAAGCTCGAGTGAATACGCCGACGGCGTACGTTCTCAACACTCAGTGTGTAAGTACTAAGAAGTTTCTCTAAGCCAGCGTAGCGTCTACGAGGATCAGACACCAGACTGATTCCGAGAACATCCCACCGCTTCCTCTGAAACGAAATCACCTCTTCCAACGTACGGAACCCACGTCTCTCCACTAGAGTCGTCTCACCCTCATTCACAAACTCTCCAAACTTGACCTTCAGATCCAACAACTCTTTTGGTGCATTGCGAATACCACCCACCGACCTCTGTTTGACCGCTCGGTGCATCGTGGTCTCCCCGCTGGTAGTCATTATAACCTGCAGGAAACAACCTTCCGTCGCAGATGTGCCATTTCGTCTGAGACCATTCAAACCAAGCAGGACGATAACGAGCGTCAGACCAAGACATAGCGTGTACGGGACTAAAAGATTGTGTGGATCCGAGAACCTAAACACGCTTTGGAAGGTACTCTTGCTGACATTGTGGTTGCCGTACCACGTGTTCAGCGATGGTGCGGGAATGCTGATGTTGGCGACGAGGTTATTGATGGATGTGTCGGTGATTTTGAGTACTTTGTGAGAGTTGTGTTGAGTGGTAGAGTCGCGTTCGAAGCGTGTGATGTTGAGAACGCTGTCCTGCAGCATCGTGTGGTCTTGTGGGTATGTCATTGTTGTGGTGGTTATCATTAGTGTGGCATTACCTACTAAAACCATCCCCGAATTCTGATCTAAACCCTCCAAGGTCCACTCTGGCCCCGTTCAGTAACAAGTATTGAGGCGTCGTTTGCGCATCCTATACGACAAATGATTGTCTAACCTAATAATCCAGATTCGAGCCGATTCGCATTCGCTTTCCGAGGAAGTAGCTAAGATATCCAGTTCTCATACTCCTTTTCAACACTCGGCGTAGTGACGTTCTCAGTAACATTCTCGGAAACCGCACGAGACTGCTCCTGCTGGAGTCTGGCGGCATCGTAGGTGGTGCATTCGATGTGTTGTATACCTCTGAAGTAGGTCAAATCCGCGCGATATGTCGCAGTGTACGCTTCGTAGTGCATGTTGTATTGCACGAGTGTCATGGTGACCGTCGCATTGGACACCGGCTACTGTCTTGCAGAGCAAGTTGGTACGGTGCAGTTGCGCTCCGCCCATCTCGAGGACTGGTCCAGTCTTTCCCGTCGATGAGCATGAACAAGATGTGGTGGGTCGCCGCGAGTGCCCAGGCTGAAGCTTGTGAGTGCAAAGCTACTATACCGGGTGGAAACATGGCCGCGCCACAGCAACCAACGAGCATATGCACTGTCTGCGGAAGCCTCGACTTCGAACTGTGCTCTTCTGGCATGATCTCTTTGAGGGGCGTTGCAGACGTGCTATATTCTCGGTCAACGTCTTGAATGCCGTAGAGGAGGGAGGCACCGTCGGTCGTCGATATATCGCTGTTGTGGTTCGCTTGCTGTTGTGGGTAAGATGGATGTAGATCTAAATGCTCGACGCTGCTGATCACCGGGCTGATGCAGGTGCTCGACGTCAATTATGTCGTGAAAGGATGCGTCATGGAGGAAATGGATCACCAGGCTGTCAATGAATTGGCGGGGGCGCTGACGACTATATGCTGCCGCCATGCTTATAGGCTCGCACAACAGGGCGGAGTGCAGCGCTGCTGAATGTGTACAAGGTAAAGTGACAAATAATGTGCGGAGGTGGTTTATGAGCACCGCTTCATATGTCACAATGAGACTTCGCGGGCAGGGTGTGCATGCAGAACCCAGCCGAGAGCAAAGGGCCATTCCTACTGGACATAAGTAGCAGGGCCGATTTTGTCAGCCGCGATACCTGAATATGGAACTAGGCTTACATCTCACATGGCAAATTTTGCAGATTCGTGCAATGTACACTGTGATCGCTTTGCTTTGGTATGTACATCCATGCATCCCGTCAGGCTCGTTGAAAGTCGAAAAGTAGGCATCAATGCTACGCCAAAACTCCGAAACATGCTTTTCTTGGGCTACTAGTGATGTCGTTGCACGCAATCCCACTCATACTACAACCTGTTAGTATTGCTAATGAATCCGTTCAACACTCCTGACTTACAACTCGCCCATCTTCATCACCGGTGTACACGCTCCTCTCCAACGGCAATATGCACGTTATTGGCGCTGCGGTGCGCTCAATCATTGGATCCCCATGAGCCAGCACGTTCACGAGATCGATCGACCATGTGGATGACGATCGGTTGGGGGTTGTGTGCGCGGCGGATGAGGGATTCGTAGCGGCAAAGGGTATTTTGGGGTTCGGTGTGAGGTGGAAGATCTGCTGCTTGTTAGGTGGGTGTGAAAGTACGCATAGGGGAATTCCATACCTTGACAATGCCGCGACGGTGCCCGGTGAAGATGAGCTCACGCTCGCACCACTCGTTGCCAACGCCTTCGTACACAGCGATAGACGTGATACCTTCGGTGTCGTCATCGCCATCGCATACATCCTCATCGAAGAGCACTGTGCCGTTTAAGGTCGTGACGATGAGTCGCTGCCCAATTGCAAGTATGATATGCCCTGTGGCGCTGTTGATGCGCGCAGCTTGCACGGGCGTTCGAGCCCTCCTCTGTCGTGGCCCCAGGTCTAGTTCACGCACGAACTCATTGCGGTTGAGGTCCCACATGGAGACTTTCCCATCCTGGTCTGCGCTCAGGAAGGCTGAGAAGCCACGACTGGCAGCGAGGCTAATGACAGGTGACTTGTGCCCGAACAAACTGGTCAGGTGCTGAAGCTCGATGTGGCCTTTCTCGGCTCGAATGATGTTCCAGACAGCCAGCGTGCAATCAGTACCTGCTGTAATGAGCGTGCGACCATCGACGAAAAGTGAAGTGGTAAGCTGGCCGGAGTGCAGGTGCTCGAATAGCCCGAGAAGACGTTTCGAGTGCGAGTCGTAGAAGCGTACAGAACCATCAGTGAAGCCCCATTCCATGTATACGTTGTAATGGGGTGGCAAGTTGTGTCTGAACGGTGCAGAGCAAAGGAGTTTGTCGCTCTTCGCGATATAGTTCAGGGAAGAGATACGGTCTTGTGCATCAAGAAGCGTACCCGGCACGCGGTGTAGACTTTCAGCGGCAGTATCGAGCTTCGTCGCTTTTGTGACATTTTCTCTCGACGGATGTGGTCGCTGGAACACCTGTGTGGGTGTTTGGCCGAAATTATTGATGACGCTGATCTTCTGAGCACGTTCCTTCTCATCTGTGATGGAATCCAAGTCAATTGCACCCTGGTATGTCATCCAGTGGAAAACGTTGGCCGCCTCGACAGCAGCTTCACCACGCTGCTTGTGCCCAAAGATCAGGTCAATCCAGTGATGAAGGTTTGCGCTGACATGGGGCGACTCAAGAGCCTCGCGCTGCTTGGCGATGAAGATGGCTGGGTCGCCCTTTGCCCATGGAGGCAGCTGCACATTGTCGATGCTCGATTCATCAGATCGCAGACCAAAGTTGTAGCCGTTGACATTGGTGAGGAAGTCAGGCAGGAAGAAGAACTCGGGTGTCAGTTCACGAACATCTGCCATGTTCTTATTGGATGCTGACTCCCAAGCATTTTGGATCGAATAGAACATACGATCAGCATGATCCCATGTACCGCCTTGAATCAGAAAGAAGGCCGCGCTGTATGGCTGCAAGCGCATGAGGTAAGAGGCGACAGTCATAGCTGATGAGTAGTGCGTGCCAAAGTGGAAGGCGTGATCCGGGTCGCCCATCTCAGCGAAAGAGCTAAATCGCTCACGTATGGACTGCTCCTGCCTCGGGTGCTGGATCCCGATTGGCTTGCTGAGATCGCGAAAGTTGCGAGGGTCAGTCAGATCCAGCTCTTCGCTTTCGTAGTTTGAGATGACCCAAGGGAACACAGGATACTGCGTCAAGTCGTTGAACGTGCGCCCAGCCAGTGTGTTGACGAACATCAGGTAGTGGAAGTTCGACACCTCGCCTTTGAGCCACTTCTTGGTTGCTGGGTGCGATGTAACCGAGCTGAAAGCAGAAGCGAATCGTGAGCCTAAAGTCTGTGGAGCTTCTTCGACGTTGCGCAAGGAGTCGAGACGCCAGACGATCTCAGAATTGGCGAGCTTCTCTGGGTTGACGACGTGTGACGCGCGCTGCAGGACTCGTCCATGTATGTCATTGCGTGCTTGTGCAGAGATCGCAGTAAGTAGGTAGCTGCGTCCATCGTCGAAGAAGACCTCGATCGCAACATCGCGGTGCAAGAAGCGGCGCTTGGAGATGCTGATGACCTCGCTCCACTTCCAGTGTCGTGCTGACTCCTCTTGGGTTCTTGGCGGCGGACGTCGGTTCGTGACTGCCTCTTTGCCCGCGATGACTTGCACGTAGGGGTCGCGCTCGTCTGGCGGCGCCTGCCACACTCGTACGATCTCACCATCTGACCTCTGGAAGAAGTCATCAAGTAGATACAGACAGTCTTTGCCCACAATGAGCAGTCCTTCGATGGCTTCGAGGCCGACGACGCGCGAGATGTTGCAGACGTACTGCACTTGGTCGCCACGATTGAGACTGCGCATGACCTTGCGATTCTTATCCTCGAAGCCATCTTCGTCTTCGTATAGGGCATCGACCATCTCGAAGTCTTCTTCACTGCCTGAGCCATCCTCCTGCTGCGATTCTTCCTTTGTCATCGTGGAGGGTGTGCCGGACCGCCGGCCAATGGGTGTTACCCCCAAGGCATCCTTTGCTGTGATTGGCGCAACGTTGGTGTCGAGCTTGAGTCTTCCCAATGTATCCGTATCTTTGCGTTTCGGCTGGTACTGCTGATCGCGATTTGTGTTGTCAAGGATGATGCGCATACGCCTTCGATCGCGGCCTTCGGTCTCATCAAGACGCCACTTGGCGGGTGGGCTGTTGTCGAACAACGCGCAAGGTCCTTTGAGCTGATGATCGAGCTTTGCAAGGACCGTCTGCAGGTAAGTAGCATTGTCTTGCTGGTCTTGCAGTACTCGTTGGTGTTTGATGCGTTCTGAAGCGTGGATGTTGGACCTCCAATGACCTGTCGAATTCTCGTGGTGGTTCCAGATGCTCTCACTCGTCAGCTCTTCAGCCTGCCATTGCTTCAGCTTCTCTTTCCGCTTGCCAATGCGTTTTGTTGAGGTCTCCTCGGTGCGTTTGTTCTGCTCGTGTGCGAACTCTTCCCATGTCCTGGTCAACGAGCCGTAGAATAACGTATCGAGCTCTGTCTTATGCTCATCAAACCACTGCAAGAACGTCTCGTTATCCAGCTCCGCAAGCTTCAGGAAGCCTTCAAACAAGTTCTTCTTGTCTGATTGTATAGCGTTACCTAGAATGCTGGAGGTCTCATGGGGCTTCTGCACAAGCAACAGCCGCCAGAAGTTTGCTGCAGCCAAACGCACCAGCTCGTAGTGAGAGAAAAGCTTTGTAAAGAACAGATAACAAATCATCTTCAGGGAAAAGGTATCGGTGTTTGCAGAAGACATAATGATTGGCTGCCAGTACACCATCTTCTCAATGATCGATGTGGTCGTGAACCCATCTTCGGAGTCGTCAGGCTCAGCAAGCTGCAGCAACGCGACTTTGAGAAACGTCGCTCTCATAGTCTGGATGGCTTGTGTGCACAACCGCACTGATTTGATCGCCGAAATGTCTGGTCTCTCAAGGTACTCGAGCAGAAAGCCAGTGAAGTCAAGCAGCGGCTCTGCTCCCTGTAGGAACCAACCTTCGAAGACAGCTTCAGAGATGTGGCTGACAAAGCGCGACAGGTTGATGAGAACTCTAGGCTCGTGCAAGAGGTTCTGATCCAGCTGTAGCGCGTTCTTGACGGATGTCAGGATTTGGCGGAGTATATACGACTCAAAGTAGGCCTGGTGCTCCTGGAAGCCTGGCGGGGTCTTCATGAACAAGCCAAGCCCGGGAAAGTCCTTTCGAGTGAAGAGCTGCTCCTTGAAGACATCCAAGACGACCTCAAGCATGGCTTCCACCACCGAGCTGCCTACTTTCATGGCCATAGGAGCTGTGTTTCGAGGCGACATGATAGGATTTAGTGGTGGATGCTTTGCAGCCTTCTTCGACTTGTCGGCTGAGATCAGAACGAAAGACGATGCTCTTCGGAACGGAATGACTCGTTGAGTGCCAGGCGAGGGTGCGGCGGCGGCATTGTTAGTACGTATGATAGGGGTTTGCTGGCTGCTAGCACCTGATACTGGCTGGATGACAACGTCCTGACCTTCGAACGTAAGAGCCGAGCCTCTTGACAACAACTCCGTCTCCGCGCTGACGCTGTCTGACGTGACAATGACTGGGTAAAGAACGAAGAGCAGCTCCTGGACATAGTTTGACGTATTCGCATAGTCACGGAAGACCTGAGACCTTGCATGCAGCTCTGATAAGAACTGAATCGCTGAGTTCAGTACTACTGCATAGTTGCTGAGACGCTCCGACTGCGGTGCTCTAGTGTCTGGCAGTGTTAGCTGGGCGTTGAGAGCGCGAATGACTTTACTCACCAACCGTAGGCTGCTTTGCATTAAGGGACATCGTTCTACGGCGTCCTCTGGATGGCGTGCCTTCAGTATCGCCGTCCTTCGGACGCTCTGTGTTGCCGGTCTCGCGGTCTCGTACAATAGCGCGTAATCCAGTATCAAGCATGGCTGTAATGACCGGGAAGATCTCAGGATAGGCTATTCGCAGCTTTGATTGCGGTGAATGTGTCATGAAAATGTCGACTAGGTTGAAGACATCAAAGTCGCGCTCGAAATCGATGGTTGCCACATCGCGGTCGAATAGGATAGCGAAGCAAATGGTCCAGATTCCAGGGGTGTTCCACCAGTGGCGTAATCGATTTTTCAGGATGGTAAAGCCTCCTGTCTTGTCCCCAAACTTCTTGACGTACGGTGGTCCGTTCGTGACGAGTAGGCGCGCCAGTATCCTCGCACCGAGTACGACGACACGTTGGTCAGTCTCTGCCAATAGGTACAGAAGCCACTTTCCCGTGACATTCTTGGCAAACCGAACAATCTCATGCGGGCTGTGAGCATCGCACAAAAACTCAGATAGTAGCCTCAGTATAGCTATTCCTAGGTCCGGCAGGGAGAGCGGCGAAGACTCTGGTGTAATCGACGACGGGCTCGACGATCGAGGTGTGAATGCGGGTGTCAAGTTTGGTGGAGTCCCTCTGCGAAGGCGTAGGGTGCTTGCTTGTGGTCGCAGTGCTCGCTTAGCATATGATGCGCGGCTGTCGTGCAGGGCATAGGTGACAAACAAGGACAGCGATCGAGCATTCTCACCGTTGAAATTGATATGCAAGAGTGCTTTGAAAGATTCAAGGAAGAGTGGAAATGTCTGAGGCGTGAAACTCTCACCCTTCAGAGCGTCTGTCAAGCGCTTGACGACTCCTGCAGGTTCGGTCAGTTAAACTCAAAAGGCGACAAGGCACACATACTGATTCTGTGAAAACGTTTGGCATTATAATGATGATGCTTGCTGCCCTTCGCAAAGTGTATGAACTGCGTGTAATACTTCCTCTGTGTATCCAACGATGTCGCTCTGCGCCAGATCTCGAGATCCACAAGAAGCACTCGGTAAGCAAGCGGGTTGATGATGAGCGAGTCTTCCGGATGGCGCTCGTCGTAACCCACGAAATGTAGTATGACCGAAAGCAGTTGCGCGACGAATTCCTCGCACTGCTCCGGAGTTACATCAATTGACGATGCATTCCGCATAACTAGGCCGCCCATGGCAAAGCCAATCTTCTGACGCAGTACCTCAGCAAGTATTGCGAAACCATTGCTTTGCTCCATGGCTTCGCAATTTCTCCAGTTGCCTTCAACGGCCTCCAAGAGAATTCGCACGGCACGCAGCACGCTTTTCAGCGATTGCGCGGCATGCACAAGCTTCAGACCAACAGCGGCACATCCTCCAATGCGCCAGATGGCATCGTCGAGCGATTGTGGTACTACAACAACGGGGTCACCTGATAGCCTACCGAATCCGCGTGCCAGCGATAGAGCATCGTTTATTGATGGGACGGCAGCGTTGATGATGATGGGCGTGCTATGAGCCCTCGTATACTTGTGTAGAGACCTGGCAGAGTCTCGGGAAAGAGACCTGATCAATTGTGATTCATCAATGGCATTCCTATCATCATCGTCCATTACTGAGCTGGGCGAGAAGCTGAGTAGGATCTTCGCCTCGGGCATGAGGTAGCCTGCGTTCGATCGAATCGCGGTCACGATGTCTGAGCGCTCTTCTCTTCCAGGATGCAAGATCTCGTTGTGCACATGCAGCTCTGCCGAGGTGCGGTACGTTTGGAAGGAGCCTAGCCTGTCTTGAAAGTTGCCGCTGTACCTGGGACCTAGCTTGTGGTAAACAGCAATCAGTTCGTCTGACAATGGTTCTGAAAAGAGGTGGAATGATGCCATAGACATCTTCGATGTCAAAACGTTCCTGCCAAGTCGAGGAGCAAGATTGCGTGGCGTGCCCAAGAAAGCCAATATGTGGTGTTTGGAGGTGCTCGAGGTCATGGAGGCGAAGCTGTCTTGGCTGCTATCCAGCACCGGTGGATGCGAGGGGTAGTGTGCCTTGGTCGTCTCTGTGAACTCGCCATCGACAAAGATGGAGGCCTTGTGGCTGCCCATACCCATGCCCTTCGCTCGTCGGTGCACAACGGCGATGTGATACCATCGGCCCTCTTCGAAGCGTGGCGCCTTCTTGAAGCGCACACTAGGCACAACGCCAGACGCATGGCCCATGTATGTTTGTAGTATGAAGCAGCGGGTGTCCTTTTCTAGGTATGCCATGAGAAAGCAGGTCTGAGTATCGTCGTATGCGCCAAAGAGAGTAGTGTGGCAGTTGGGATCGTACTTATCCACCCGCATCCACGTCGCGAATGTGTAGCCGCCGCCTTGGGAGACCGGCGGGAAGGGTCGGCCGAGATCGGGCAACTCGATGGCGCTGAAGCCGTGCAGGGAGAGGTCGAACTGGATGAAGTGAGGAGCTCTCGATGTCTGCATGCCTCGGTGCAGAAATTCGGCGGCTTGTTCTGACGAGGCGGCTTGGCGGAAGAGGTAGTAAGCGTCGTCGAGCCTGTTGATGCCGTACTCAACGAGGCTGTCGGCAAGCTCTTGGAGGAGGCCGGCCTCAGTGGGAGCGCACTTGTTCTCGAAGAGCAAAGGCAAGACGAAGCTGAGAACGCCGGTGATGTGAAGCGCAGCTTTGTTGTAGGACGACAACTTGGTGATCTCGAGCACGGCGAGCAAGACAGCCACTGACAACGGCTTCGACTCGCCGCCAGGTGCATCTTCGCCAGACAGGCCCCGCCAGAAGTGGAAGATGGCGGGCATGATGTCCGGGTTCTGCAGCACCTCGTTGCCGCTGAAGAGCTTCCGCAGGTGGGTGCGCAATGGGTCGAAGTCGACGCCGGACTCGCCGTAGACTGATCGCGGGCTCGTAACAGCAACGTCTGTTGGCTGGGAGTCGCCGCTGTCTGCTAGGGCTTTCCCCTGCTGCGTGGCTGGCGTGCCCGCCTCCAGTTTCTTGTTGATGTCCCGGAACATGCGTGTCATGGCCTCCTCGCCCAGTGCAAAGGCAAAGAGATTGCCGAACAGCTGCTCCTGGCCGGCATCATCGTGCTTAGGGTCTGACTGCCCGCCCAGTATGCCTGTGCTGCCCAGCGCCTGCTCCAATGCATTCCAGCCGCCATCCTCCACGCGCTTCGAAAAGAAGCGTCGGTTGCCAGCGTGCTCGTTCAGGGCGTCCGACAGCACGTCCAGGGCGGCCTTGATCACCTCGAAGAAGTCAATGCGGTCGGGCGACGGTCGGGCGACGGGTCTGTAGAAGCCGGCGAGAGAGCGCAGCGTGGTAAGGAGCCCCTCGAAACCGCGAACATGGCGGAAGGCGTCCTTGGTGTGTGTCTGGGCGCTCGAGTCTATCAGCAGCTGGCGCATGAGGCGGAGGATGTGGCTCTGGCCCTGCAGCCTGTCTGCCGTCGGCGGTGACGGCTCGGCGGCGCGGAGGAGGTCGTCGGCCAGGCCTCGCAGCTCGACAATCTGATTGTTCGTGGGCGGCACCCTCGAGGCCGCCGTCGAGGACCGATGCGGGCGCGTCGACGTCGCCATGTTCAGTCGCGGCCACCGCTGCGGGGATTTGCGGGAGTCGAATGGCGCGGCGACAGAAACCACAGCATGTCTCTGTGGGCAAACGCAGTGCGTAATAAACAGTCCAAGGCCGCAAAGTGCGTACAGGGCTCTGCCGCTCTCGGCTGCTGTCACGACTGGCGACTTGACCGCTCTCGAGTTGGCTGTGGACGCTGAGAGGACGCAGAGTGCATTGGCCTGTCAACTACGAAGTACTACTGAACCCTCAAACGCCGTCGAGCTCGCGGCACCCACTTTTGTGAGACCTGCGCTCAAGAATGCACCAAGGAGCAATAGGTAAGGCGCAATAAGGAGCAACAAGGGTGCACACTGGTCATGGGAATCACAGCATGCCTTTGCCGCTCAATATGCCTCAAGGCTCACGCGGATCCATGCTGCGCTGCTGACTGTCGAGGTGGTCACGTACGCCACCAAACGCGGGGGCCCTGCGTCGCCGCCTCGCCGCGAGTCGCAAGCAGCCGCAAGTCGAGCGTGCACGGCAGCCATCGGTATACCGCACCAGCACCAAGAAACAATAGCACAGAAATACATCTGTCGGATGCGATTATTACTATGACAAGAATTGCGTGGCTGTCCGCTCTGCTTTCGCAGCTGCTGCCTGTTATCGCGAGCGTGATAGCGCTACGTGAGGCTGGCAGCCCCGGAGCTTGGAACTGGCCGGGGTAGCTCGATGATGGTGGTCACGGGCTGCTGCGCCTTGGCCATAGCTCGAACGATAAGAGAGCTCCATCCCCGAGGCGCTCCAGTCATCCACTCTCCCCATCACACTCTCCACACTCTCATACTCTCATACTCTCTCCAGCTCTTCTCGTAGTTCCCGTTCATCTTCCCCTTCATTCTCTACATCACACTCGCAGCGCGAGACACCCACCATCATGAAGTACGCATACACAATGACGGCGCTGGCCGCGCTGGCTACGGCCTCGCCCATGCTCCAGGTTGGCACCATCCACAACAATGCCGCTCCCATTCTGTCATCGACACAGAGCAAGGAGATTGCCGACAATTACATGATTGTCTTCAAGAAGCACGTCAAGCATGAGCACACCAAGGACCATCACGAGTGGGTCCAGAGCATCCACAGCAAGGCACAGGGCGACCGCATGGAGCTGCGAAAGCGCTCCCAGTTCCCTGTCACTGAGACTGTCTTCGAGGGTCTCAAGCACACATACAACATTGCCGGCGGCATCATGGGCTACTCGGGTCACTTTGACGAGGACACCATTGAGGCCATCCGCAGGCATCCTGACGTAAGTACCCAGCCTCTCTCAGCCACCATGTCCGTGTTCGTTGCATGCGGAGTTTCAGCCGAGCTCCAGCGGCCCAGTCAGGCCGCGTCTCTCGGCCCGCTTAAGCCGAAAGCGGGCAGCTTTGGCCTGAGCTGCCAGCGTCCGCCAGTGCTCCCAGCGACGGTGTCGTCCTGGGCGTGAGCTGCAGCTTCGGCTTCAACGCCGAATGCCCGACTCACGACGCGCAGCTCCAGGTCAGCTGCGCGTTGGCGTGGCGATGGATGGCGCCTGGAGATAAGGCAGCTCATCCGAAACACGCAATCCCGCGCTATCAGCACGTGATCGCGCCATTTAGGTACTTGGTACCTGCTTTAGCACTCCCGCTAACCTGCTCTGATAGGTCGACTACATCGAGCGTGACTCCATCGTCCACACCCTTGGCGGCGACGACTACGAGACGGAGAAGAACGCCCCCTGGGGCCTCGCCCGTATCTCGCACCGCGACTCGCTGAGCTTCGGTACCTGGAACAAGTACCTCTACTCGGCCGACGGCGGTGAGGGTGTTGATGTCTACGTCATCGACACCGGCACCAACTACAAGCACGTCGACTTCGAGGACCGCGCCCACTGGGGCAAGACCATCCCCAGCGGCGATGCTGACGAGGATGGCAACGGTCACGGCACCCACTGCTCCGGCACTGTCGCTGGTAAGAAGTACGGTGTCGCCAAGAAGGCAAATGTCTACGCCGTCAAGGTCCTACGCTCCAACGGCTCTGGTACCATGTCTGATGTCGTGAAGGGTGTTGAGTGGGCTGCTCAGGCTCACAGCGACGCCGTCAGCGCCGCCAAGAAGGGCAAGAAGAAGGGCTTCAAGGGTTCTGCTGCCAACATGTCCCTTGGTGGTGGCAAGTCTACCACTCTTGACCTTGCCGTCAACGCTGCCGTCGACGCCGGCATCCACTTCGCCGTTGCCGCCGGTAACGACAACGCAGACTCCTGCAACTACTCCCCTGCCGCCGCGCAGAATGCCGTCACCGTCGGTGCTTCCACTCTCCTTGACGAGCGTGCGTACTTCTCCAACTACGGAAAGTGCAACGACATCTTCGCCCCCGGCCTCAACATCCTTTCCACCTGGATCGGCTCTGAGCATGCCACCAACACCATCTCTGGTACCTCCATGGCCTCACCCCACATTGCTGGTCTCCTGGCCTACTATCTCTCGCTCCAGCCCGCTAAGGATTCGTCCTACGCCGTCGCTGACATCTCTCCCAAGAAGCTCAAGTCGAACCTCATCGCCGTCGGTACTGTTGGCGCCCTCTCTGACGTTCCCTCCAACACGGCCAACATCCTCGCCTGGAACGGTGGAGGATCCGCCAACTACACTGAGATCGTCGAGAAGGGCGGCTACAAGTCCGCCAAGGGTGCCTCCAAGGAGCCCTCCGGCTACACCATCACCATCCCCTCCGTCTCCGAGATTGAGGACGAGGTCGCCGACGAGTTCCAGAAGGCCAAGGGCGCCGCTTCGCGCACCGCCCACCAGGTTGGCGGCAAGCTCGGCAAGCTCGAGGCCGAGATTGAGGACTTCGTCGCCGAGGAGATGGAGCACATGTTCCAGGAGTTCAAGGAGCGTGTCGCCCGCGAGTGAGCTGCTCGTCTCCATCTGTCTCTGTATGACTTGTTTGCATCGTTGCATAGTGAGCGGATGCAGGGCTTGGTTTCCGCTTCGTAATAGTATGATACACGATCGATTGGCGTTTGGTTTTGGCAAGGTGCATATCTCATTGGGCTAGTTTGATCGCGTCCGTTTGTCTCGTTTACGATAAAGGATCAAAGGAGATACTGGATAGCTGAATGTATTAGCATCTCCTCCCACTGATGACTTGTAAATCACGCCGTTGTGCTTTTGATGGTATCGTGCCTGGGACACTGCGGTCCCATCTCCTCCTGGGGTTGCACATGTGCGCTTGATGCATGCGGGTGTCCTTTGAGTTTTGTTCCTTCTTTCCTACCCGCGGACCAGCACAGTCTGCCGCGCTACGATCGGCGCTGAGTCCTTCATCCTTGTCTCAGCACGGCGCTCACAGTTTCCATCCCAGAATCCCTGCGTCCAGCCTCGGCAAGGGTTGGGTTTAGGTTTTAAGCCCATTCTGCTCTCCAGCAGCGCCGCAACCTCCGGCCTACCTATTGAGCACCTCTATATATTTCGTCGCAACCGCAACAACATTCCTCGGCCCCCATCGCTGCCTGGCCCAGCCAAACACACGTTGCCGCTGTCGGGACATCGCTCGAGAACTAGACAGAACACGCCACAGCGCTGTTGAACGACTCCGATCGGGAGCACACGATACTCTTGTGGACGTTGTGTGTCTGTCTCACGGGTCATTGTGAGGTCACTGTAGTCACCTGAAGTGAACAGACCAAAGCTCGTTAGCGCTGTTTAGCACATGACATTCAAACGCGTACTCTTGGATGTTCGCGTCGAACTTGTTGCGCGCACCTGCAGCCATATCTGCCGCGCATGGTCGAAGTAATGGGATAGAGAAGGGAGAGTGTCTGCAGTTTAGAAAGTCCAGCGCAAATTTTTGTGGTGTGGCACGTGAGTCGGCAAAGAAAGTTGCTACTCTAATCGTGAAGTGAAGGGCAGGTCCGGCTGTGCAGTGACTCGAGATGGAGTTCAAAGTCTGGCACTGTCTTACCCAGAAGCTACTTTTGTTTGCCTTGATTAATTGATATAGAGCAAGTGGGGCAAACACCTCTTGTCTCGCAATATCTCCTGTATGCGCCCGCCATTGAAGCGTGGTGGCTTGTACGATCGCCTTTTCAAAAGTCCATCATATCCATCCACGACGATCTCCACGCCTCTCTCATGCTTTCCGCTGAAGTCTCGACCTCAGCAGCTCAAGAGTGATTCCACTGAACTCTTTGAGCACTACAAGCTTGCACATGTCATCAAGATGATTGTTGATGGCGTTGGCAATGACTGAACGAAGGCCTGTATCCGTGCGGTGTAGTGGCGAACGCGTAGTGAATGGCATGTGCGAAATTCTCAGTGTTCCAGAATCTGTCGCAAGCTTGACATATCTTATCCTGGGCCAGCTGCTTGAGACCTATGCTACCATACCTGTCTCGAAGAGCATGCATCTCAGCATGAAGAAATAGCCGGGTTTCGTTTCTCTGCAGTGACCTGAGTGGTGGGACATAGTTGGACAAACACTCCTTGCAGATGAAGTCGTGACAGCATGTATCATCGGCACACGTGTGGTGCGGGCATACGTGGGGGCGCATGCAGGCTAGGGGCCGGGCGAAGCAGGTATGAGGAAATGCTTGGCTGAATTTAGCGACGTTGGAGATTGGAACGGAGAGCCTGTGCGGCAGCAGCTGCGTATTGCTCTGTGGAAGTTTCGGGTCGTAGTCGGCTTCGTAAAAGTACTGTATCAGAACTTTGATCAAAGTAGGGTCGTCTTCGGGCATATTAATGTTGCTCTCTGCAGCTTCCTACGGAAATAGCGGAGTCAGTCAAAGCTGTACAAATCCATTGGTCCACTTTCCACTTACTTTGCTTACGGCAAAGCGGGCTGCTTTTGCGAAGAACCCAGATCTTGAGCAAATGATCGCCTAGTGGAGACGACTGATGTCTGCGCCACAGGTGACAGTGAAATCACTGTACTCGCCGGAGGTGTACAAGCTGTGATTGAGTCAGTGGCATACAGCGCGCAGTTCAACGCTCGCGCCTTACTTCCGACTAGTCTCATCGAGAGTGGTGCCCTTGATGTTATCCATAATCGATATAGGAAGTGTGTGGCAGAGAAATTCAGATCACCGAAATGAATTTTGGAGGCAAGAGAATGGTGCACGTATTCACGCTAAGGACTTGCTCCACAAAGGTGATCATAAAGTGAAGGTGAAGTGAAACACGAGCTGCCATTGACTCTCGAATGTACTTAGAGTGCGGTAGCTTATCGAAAATCTCCCTACGAGTACACTCGGGTAATATTTGACAGGAAAATCTTATTCCAAAGGCGCGTCTTGTTCGTCACTCAAGCGTTTGGTTTCTTCCAGTCGATGGCAGTTGCCTTCGCCTCCGACAATCCTTGTCCTAGTCTTCTATACTCATTCACCAACACCTCAATGGCAGATTTGTTGATGAGATCAATGTGATCAGCAATCGTCTTAATAACAACATTGCAGAGGCCTTTGTTGTTCTTAGGCGGTGTAGAGTAGGCGAAGTGCGTGGCTAACCCGAAGTGCTTGCTGTTCTAGAAGGTATTGCAGGCCTTCTTAAAGCTAATGCGTTCGTATTTCTTTAGGCGTACAACGTTATATTTTTTTGCCAGTTTCACACATCTTAGCATGCGCAATGAGTTGTGTAGCTTCTTATTTAGTGTTCTCATAATCTGGGCAGCAGACTGTGCAAACAAAGCACACAGAGTTCGCAATGCGATCCCAGCCGCAGAATTGATGAGGGCATAAATGGATCTCGTAGGTCATGGCACTGTAAGCTCTTCACAGTCGCAGTAAGTATGGGCACTAGAGAGTCTCGCGCTTAGTGCTTGCTCTCACAAGGTGCAAGAGGATACGCGCCCTCGTACAAGTGATGAAGTAACAGTTCCACAATCTCGGACTCGTCCTCTTGGAGGTCGATCATGTGTTCAGCCGTATCCTGGAGGCTGTCAGCTCATGCCTCCCACCCAGGCAGACTAGTTCTCCAAGACTGAGAGCCAGTCATCGCCAGTGTTGCAGACAAAGAATGCCTACCCTTTGAGAGCCGAGTACATGAATTCTACACTTCACAGCCAATAAAAGCCGCAAGAGCATACTCGCTTCACTCAATCTGACACGACTAGGATCCATGCCCGGGATCGCGTGTGATGACGAACACGGCGTCAAGATCCTGGAGAATCTGTAACCAGCGCTGAGGTTCGGCTACTCACGCGTTCTACTCAATAAGATTGAACTGTCGGAAGAGAGCCATAATTTGGCTGCAAATTCAATGGATACGGTAATGTTGGCTCATTTCATTCGGCCCTGCGCACGACTCAGTCCAAGATCTTCGAAACCAAATATCCTTCAAAAAGCTCGTCTCCCAAATCACCAACGATCGAGGTGTTCAGTGATGCTTCGGCTAGGGTTTCCTAGTTGGCCCACCCGTACTCCTTGACTTTCGCCTGCAGAATGTCCAATGCCAAGCCATTGAATTGGGTCATCAACACGCTCACTGCAGGATCGTTGACGAGCTCAATATGGTCCGATATCGTGGCACTCACGATGGCTCGTAAACCTGTATCGTCTTCGACGGTCGTTGAGAAGGCGTGGTCCGCAGCGACTGCAAAGTCCGGGGTGTTCCAGAAGTGCTTGCAGGCGCGGCTGAACTTCTCCTTGGCAAGATCCTTGAGTCCAGCAACCTCGTACTTATCGCCGATCTCATACATCTTGGCGTGAACAAGCAGTTGCTCAGCTGTACCGTTGAGCTGAGGCAGAGCCGGCGTATTACACTCCTTGCAAGTGAACATGGTGCACCCGTAGTTGCATGAAGTTTTGCCACTGCCACTGCCACCACTCCACTGACAAATGTGATGTGGGCAGATATAGGGGGCCTCGCAGTGATTTCCATTGTAGTAACACCGGTGCGGAAAGTCGTAGGTGTACCTTTGACCGCTGCTGGGATCGTTCTCCGAACGCGTACGTAGTGGTGTTGACACTGTGTCCTTGACGCCATCTACAGGCAAAGTCGGGATGTACTCTCCTCCGTACAGATAGTGCATGAGAAGCTTTATAATCTCTGTCTCGTTGTCTGGGAGGTTGATGGTTCCGGTCTGCGCCTCCTGTGATAACATCAGCATCGCCTAGAGTATAGGTGCTACCTTGAGGAAACCCACCTGACCGCCGAACTTCATGGCGCGCGCGAAGAACTCTGCTCTGCCGCATACAATGACCTTGTGGACCTCATAAGTATCTCCACCACATGTGACGATGAGATCAGAATATGCGCCGGATGTCAGGAAGCTATCAGTAGGTCAGTCGAGACGCGTACCAGAGTCTTGGATGTACCTGCCCCTTGAAAGACGCGAGCGTCTGCTCCTGCGAAGTTGTTGCCATCTTTGAATTGGATGAGTGTGTAGTGCGGAGAGCTCGGCGCGTTGAATAAATTATGAGTGAGCCCGGAGGAGATTCTCCGGCCGCCGATGCCTTTTGCAAGAGTGAAAGCAAGTGAGATCTCATCCGCGCTTGCTTCTTCCGGTTTTGACAAGCAATTTCCACAGTAAAATTCCTTTAAGTACGAGCGCGAGCACCAGGGATCTCCTCCAGCACTGCGTACCCAGATCTTAAATGTAACCCATCCTCTGCTTGCTGCTACAGCCGAATGTAGACATCTGACTTATCAACTTTTTTCTTCTGGATTCCATGTACCCATTGAATTGGGTAACTGTGATTTGCAAGGGGTTTAACTGCGTGGAGAAAATGAATGGAAGGATCAAGCAAGCGGTGTTAAAAGAAGTAGCAGGTGGGATACCGGTAGGGACCTCGAAATCGGCAAATCCAATTTTGAACACCAAAAAGTCTATTCTATACCAATGATTTCTATAAACACTGCTTGAGCAACATCGCTCCTCGGATCGCATCTTTTTGGAAACGTGTGCCAAGGGCACCCGTCTTGATGTAGCAATCTGTGCCGGAAAGCGCAATGTTACTGCACCCAGTTGTCTTCGCACATATTTCCAGGCAGGCTTCGTAGGACGATGCTGTAATCTTGCCGACACTTCACCGTTACGATCCCAACCACACTCGATCCTGGATCGGGCTCCTTTTGAGGTTTTCTAGGCCTGATCGTCGTTCGCTGGGCATGCAAGCGCTGTACCTGCCGGTACCTCGGTCCTGGGCGTGGCTAGTGTGTTGTTGAGTTTATACATATGCTGTAACTGCGTGAGCAGTGTCGGTCGGAGACTGTGATCAACAAGTGTATTGCTACCTGTTGTTGTGTTGTGTTCTGTTGTATTTTTCAAGGTCCCAGCTCTCAGGTAAGTGCACTTGCCCACCGGGCAGTGCCTGCTACAATAGAATATCATGTGATCTGAGCCACGTGGTTACACACCTCCTCAGCTGCGGTGTTAACCAAAGCTGATCTTCCCATCTGATTAACGATTTGTTACCTATATCATCCTAATACTAGTGAGTCAAGCTCGCTGGCTCAGGACTGTCTAGTGCTTCTGCCTTCAACTGGCAATCCTTAACGTCTCTCAGTCCAACCTGTTAAATAAACTCAGCATGCTTCTAGCGTACAAGGGTCTTGGTGAGTCTGTTAGCTAGCATGAGGTTGGTGGGCTTCCACTAGACTGATATACATCCTTCAGCTACCTCCTGTCTTAGCTAATGCTAGTAGATATCCATATAACGCAAACATGTAAACAGCTTATCTTTACGCTCAGTGACAACACCTACTATCTGCAGGTTGTTGCAATAGATTGTTAGAACTATCTCTAGGTTAAGCTTGATTTGTTTGAACAGTTAATTCCAAGCCTGTAGCTCGCTGGCTGCTGTCGACAGAGCTAGCAGCTCCACCTTAGTTGTTGACTTGGTCACTGAGCGCTGCAGCGTTGCCTTCCAGTTGATTGGCATGCTATACAGCATGAAAAGATATCCTTGAGAGCTGCATCGCGTTGGTAGGTTGTCAGCAAAAGCTGCATCAGAGGCACTGTAGAACAGTGGCTCTGTCCTAGCACCCTCCAGGCTTAAGCGTATGTATATTGTGGGGCTGCTCTGATATCTATGAGCACCAATTACTAGACAATTCTAGCTTATTAAGTACTTCTATGTGTGTTGTGCTGTGCTAATATGCTTTTAGCCTAGATTCTGTAGGTATTATGATAATTTAGAGTAGTCTTGCGCAACATTAGGGCGAGTGTACGTCAAGACGTAGGCTAGTAATCCCATCAATTCCTGATATAGCTTTGTGCGCTGCTCATCTGGCTCCTCTATGCTTAGGCCAATATTTCTGTCTACTAGCAGTACTGCTAGATATTTGCTTATGTGAGCTATGTTATATTTTGCTGCTACCTTGTTAATAAAGCTGTCTTGCATTATCCATATCTTCTTCTAGCTGCGATCTTAGATCACGCGTATGCTAAGGAATTATTTTAGCTCTCCTAGGAAATGCATTTTGTATACAGCTCGCAGCTGTTGATTAAACTGGCAGTAGGCATCCTTGTTCTTAGAAGCCATAGCCACAACTATGTTGTCCACAAAGAAGAATACAATTAAGTAATAGTTGCTTAATAGGCAAGGTACTCTCTTATCATACAAGTCAACCTTGATAAACGGGGCAGGAATGACGGTCCACCCATCAGCAGCGCGTGTGACCGTGTAACATCCTTACTAGTCCTTCTACGCTTCCTCGCCAACGTCTACAACCAGTCATGAGCCCTTGTGCTGATGATCAGTGAGAACAGCTGAGACTCCGCATCGGATTTTTCACAGCTGTAAAACAAGTGTTAGCAGTGTTCATATCCTACAGTGCGATCGAGATAATCACCCAGCATCGGGCTACTGTTGGGGATCAGTCAGTGGTGTTTTACCTCCACCATGTATATCCTCTTACTAACGTGGCATCTCAATAAAGCCACTGGCACCGGAACATAGTCGGGTAGCCAGGAGATACCGCAAGTCATGAGTACAGTGCTGCGATGATGATTGCGCACCCTGCGCTCTACGACTCTCGAGCGACAACACGCAAAGCAGTGCTGTATAGACCCGTTTCCGGTGCACACATAATGTAACTTCGTGAGCAGTGTCGGTCGGAGACTATGATCAACGATTGTATTGCTATCTGTTGTCGTGTTCTGATGTTCTGTTACAGAAGCTCTCAGCTCTGGGGTAAGCGCACTTGCCCACCGGGCAATACCTGCTACAATAGGATATCATGTGATCTAAGCCACGTGTTTACACATAACTCTTATCAATGAAAAGTCCCAGAAAGTCTAGGCGGTATCGTGTTCGTGTAGATATCTCAGAGATATCATTAGTACTTTAGGTGATCTTGCTTATCTGCTACATAAACATCCACCAACGTAGCAGAAACCTGTCAGGTTTCCGCTTTTACCAGTCCTAATAGTCATAGCAGGGATAATTGAAAGTACCGTTAATCTCGGTGCAGGCTAATAAGCTGTCCAATTTGCTGTGCAACTTCAGAAAGCTTCCAGACAGTGCGTGCACCAACATTCTGAAGGGAGACCTGTTCAGTATTAGTCTCGCACTGGAAGGCATGGCTCTTGAGAATCCACTAACGGTGGAGAGAGCTAGCGCTTGTAGTACCATCAGATCCGAGGTCTTCAAGAAGCTCGCATTAATTAAAGCGTGGTGAGCACCAGCTCTGAACAGCTGCCTCGCTGCATTCTTGGACTCTCCGATAACTGAGATCCATTCGCCATCGCTCAAGGACTCAATCGCGATACAAAAGGTGACCAACAGAAGAGCTTCAAACGTTACAAAGTAGTTCATCAAGGTTGCCGCTCGCTTCGCTGATAAGCTGCTATACCGTCGGCGCGTGAAACAGCTTGATCAGTGGGTCGATGCTGTCAAGGTAAGCCTGCCACAGTGTAAAGTCTTCCACGGGTCGAGGTTTCAGGAGTCGCAATCCTGTAGACGATGTCGGACTACCAAAGATCAGGCGCGAAATATCAGGCGCGAAGGCTTCGGGCGCATCCCCTATAGCACGATCAGACTTTTCGTCTGATGTTTCATTCAGTATTTCCTCGAGATCGCGAATTTGCTCCTCATACTCATACATTTGCCATTCTTGAGACATCACGACTTGCCTTGCTGTCACAAGAACATCCACTCCAACATTTCCGGGATCCTCCTCGGCTGCGCTTGTTTGCGGAGGCATAAGTCCGCCATCAGTGGCAGACTTGTCATTTGCCAATGATGCTTGCTTCAAAAGCGTTTCTGGATCGATCCCAGCCTGTCACAAAGCATCTTCGTAGATGCGAAGCTTGGTAGTGGTATCCACATCGTGAACGCCCTTCCGTCTTCGTCGCGATGGCGGTGGTGCTTTGTATACGCAAGGCAACCGTGCCCCGGTACGGTTATTACAGCCACCGAGCAACTCCTTACTTTACCTTGCGTTAAGCACTATGGAACGCAGGAGAATAGCTCCTGCATCTGTTGAACCCCAGCGGCCGCGGCAGATGGCACGGGAGTCGGGTGAAGATTTCAAAGATACTGTCGCGCTTGCAGCAGCCATCTTGCATCAAACGATAGACTTAGTTGTTATGGGATCCGCAGCTCCATCCCATGAGGGGTGAACATATGCTGGCATGATGGCACCCCCAAGCGGCGGGACAAGGGCCCGATGACTAGGCCCGTTTTGGTATAGTCCCGTAGTCACCATGCTTGCTTTGCGACTCTGCTATCGCTCAAAAAGGTTCGTTGCACAGGCATACTGAAGCTCCGAACCTAAAACCGTCATCACCAAATATTGCACAACGGGTTTGATTACTACGCGCGGCTGGAGCACCAGATCTTTCAATTGACATTATCCACAGGTAGAATCTTATATCTTACGTCGATTCCTTCTCCGCGTTGTCTACAAGGCATTGACAGCAGCGGCGCCCGCAAGAGCAAGAAGTGCAGCACCCTCGATGCCGAAGCGCGCGGCGGCGCCTGTGCTCTGGGCGACAGAGCTGCTACCAGTAGTAGACGCAGCGCCCGAGGCGTGACTTCCTGCAGCGGCGGTACCTGAGGCAATGCTTGTGTGCATCCCAGAGTTGATAGCGGCAGCAGAGGTCTTGGAAGTAGGAGAAGCGCTGGCATTCACAGCACTTGTTGAAGCAGATGCGCTTACACCACCGCTGAGCAGCTCAGTACCCTCGACGACGGTAGCAGCAATGAATGCCACGTCGCTACCAGACAGCACCGCGGTCTGTGTATCCTGGCCAGCCATCTCTGCAGTGCAGGTCATCGTGTTTGCGACCGAGTTGTAACCATCGCAGCCGTAGCTGACGTAGATAGTTCCGGCAGACATCGAGGCCTGATAGCGGGTGCCACCGATGATTTCGACGTCGAGACCGGCACCAAAGCCGCAGTCCTCAATGGATGTGCCCGTGGGACATCCAACAACTGCTGAGGTGGTCGAGCCCTCTACCGACTCGATAGTCGCAACAGGGGAAGGGCCTTCGATGCCTTTGAGAACAGGTTAGGTCAAGTTCAAACCAGTGGGGAACGAATACGAACCTCCGGGGAAGACGAATTGGATGGTGTCTGCGACCGCGGCACCGGTGAGGAACGAGAAGATTGCAAGAGAATGGCGCATTTTGAACGATCTGCACTACTTCTCCAAATACGACCGATGTTTGAAAAGAGCGTGAATTTACGACGTATGAATGAGGGACGTCGAGAGTGAATTGTCAAGTGAAGGAACGGATAAGGCTTGAAGGCGTTGCGCTTTCCACGCTGACGGCGATGCTTGCTTTTATCGTCCCCTGAACGTGAAGCTTGTCGGAAGTGGGCGCCTGAAACCTAGAACCGAACCACTCTAGCTGCAGGCTGGATCATCAAAACTTGACGCGGAATCATTGAACGACAGCCATGCGCGAATCATGAAGGTCTAGATGAAGCAGTGCGACTCATGCGCATTTTTGACGAGGCTATCCACCATGCAACACAGCGAAAAGAAATGGCTCATTCCCGAGCCGCCGCACGGCCAGCGCCAGTGCGAACAGCACAGCGTGAGCCACAGCATCTCAAATCTGATGAGAAGGCTAAATCAGGGCGTCAAAGTGTTCCACGCTCGAACGCTGCTGCTAAAAGCCTGCTGTGCTGCCGTCGCGCAGTGTGTGCCATAAAATGTGCCTAGGAACCGCCCATGTAGCTGGCCTTACAGGCGCTAGTATGTGCTGTCAGGTAGGTACTGAAGCTCAGCACAGTACGATAACATCGAACCTACAAAAGCGGATGTACTCTGACCAAACTTGTAGGTCATGGCTCATGGGCTGAGCGGTCCGTGAAAAGTGACACGTGCTCATCACCTCCCATAACTCCGCCAAATCCAAGGCAACAAATGGCTCCACAAAGCCTTGAAACCTCTCACAGCTATCCGCCTACGAAGATGCAGGCCAAACAGTCCAACCATTTCAGCCATCAACTCAGGATAAGTGGGGAAAAGTATCGAAAGTACTCAAATCCGTAGCTGACGCACGGGGGCCTTAACCCTCTCGATGCCTTAAGCTCTGACCGGTGAACAAGCCAGCCACACGATAAATATACGCCAGCTCCATCGCTCTCGGTTTTCATGCCAATATACCATCGATCTGGACCGTGAAATCTCCTCACAGTTGCATTCATTGTGTTCTGTTACTACGTTCTCGCGAATATCCTACCGATACCCTTTGCCTTGCTCAGAATGCCGACCCATGTCCTCTCTCCTCCCAACGCGTCTCCTCGCCTCAAGGGACTGCAAATCTGCCAGCTTGGCGTTGTTAGCCTGACTTTTGTGTACACGTTCCTCGCAGCCGTCATTCCGAGCAAGCACAAGGCGTTCACGTTCTCGCTGCTCTACGGCTTGATTCTGACGAGCATCACAACCTCGATCCTCATCAACAAGGAGCTGAAGGCTAGTGTCCGCGGTCTTCTGACCAAGGACAAGTATGCCAAGTACCAGCTTTGGAAGATCGCCGCTGGCTTCGTGATGTACTTCATCGCCTTCATCGCCTTCACTATCACACCCGGTGGCAACGAGAAGCTGGGTCGCAACGAGAGCGGTCTGATCATGAACGGCGTTAAGATCAACACCTTCCAGTCCATCATCCTGTGGACAAGCACCTTCAACTGGTAAGTTTAATTATACCATGACAAACGAGTCTACGGACTAAGACTGACTTCATAAAGGATCTTTATGTGGGCCAGCTTGTTCTACTCTTGCTGCATGACTAGGCGCGAAACCGGCGAGATCCGTCTTGAAGGCGAGGAGGCGACCATCGGTCTGGGTCAGGACAACACTGCCAATGACGAGGCTTATACTAGGCGTCTCTAGGCTGAGGACGCCAGCTTGTAGGCTTAGAAAATACCTGTCGTCTTGATACCTTCGTCCGGATTTTCTAGGCTTACTCAATCGACAAGGGCACACTGTGCTGCGAGATGCCGGTCAAGTATGACAGGAGTAGGCTGCTGCGACCAAGCTCATGGCCAGCCTGACGATAAGTCATTCAGTAGTTTTGCGCGTAATGAACTCAAGTGAAAGCGACATTGTCTTGACAATTTGTTTATATGCGTATGGATATCAGATCACCGAGCTGATCAGGCAAGAGCACGCATCGTGATGGAATGCTGCAGCACTCTGCGTCCATGGACGTGGCATTGATTTCAGTAGTGGTCCCGGCTGCACGCGCCTCTTTGTAGTCCTGACCACCGGATTGAGCCTGCCAATTCATCCATGCCTTCACAAGGAGTCGCAGAATGACTATACTGTGAATGGGGATGAACCAATATGGATCAATCATGGTGATAAATAATCTGATTGCTATTCTGTGTTTTCAGTATCCCGATCTTGGTGGCACATTGTGATCTCTTTGTTGTCGTGGCAAAAGAGTGCTGCGACTCCATTGCTTTCCATCCGGCATCAATGCACTCAAATTTCATCACCACCAATACCATGATAAAATCGTATCGAAAAGCGTGTCCATAGACTTGCATACTATTGCAGCTAAAAAGTGGTAAAGTGTAGACTACACTTTTACCTCTAAATAGGCTACTTACATGAGGCTAATTCTCTGCGGTACAAACAGAGTCCGGCCTAGAGGGAAAAGAACGCGTATGCAAGATTCATGCCTCCTACCACCATGCACTTTCACGCGTCGGGCACCATAACAGCAATTCACGCATCCTTCAGCACATCACAATGTTCATATCCTCAAGTCCCCAATATCGATCACTCTTACATGTATTAGATATGGTACACGATTCCATCTCCTCGAGCAATCACCACTCAGCCTACAAAACGAAAGCAGCCAGTCCGAACACTCCCGCCGCCACTACCGGAATCTTGGCCGCCATTGCTGCACCAGTGAACTCAGGCAGACTGCTCGAAGTAGTAGGGTGCACGCCCGTGCCAGTTGGCCCAGGCACGCTTGGCTCAGGCGAACCAGACGGGTACTCGACGCTAATCGGGTAAGGAGGAAGCACGCCAGGGACAGAAGTAGTGTGCGGCGAGGGGCGCGATACTACTACTGAGGAGGGTATGGGCTCGTATTCAGAGTAGGAAGACGGCAGGTTGGGAACGTCGGATGTGAGGTAGTCGGGTGCTGGGTATGTTAGTAAAGACTGAGTGGTGAGGAAAAGGTAAACGCACCTGGGTAAGATACAGGAGGGACCTCGGTGGGGTAGGCGGAGTACTCTGGCTCACCGGTGACAGAGGGCTGGGTCTCGATGGGAGCCTCTGAAGTGGGCTCCCCTGCGGCTTCAGATGTAGGTGCTGGGGCCTCGATGGGGAAACCGGCTGCTGCGCAGATGGCAGAGAGGACTTCGATGGTCTTGGCCTGGTCTGCCGCATCAGTGCAAGATGACTGCACACAAGGAGTGACGTTAGGGGTGAGCTTGTCGGCTTGCTTGCAGGAGCAGGCGAAGTCAGTGAGTTCGCATCCTAGGGCAGGAATTTCTGCGGCCAGACATTGGAGCGAGCAGGATGGCAGGTCGACAATGCTTTGAGCGGTGACAAACGCCGTGATAGCAGAGAGGATGAGAGCGTTCTTCATTTTGATAATGTTGGCTAGGCGTAGTAACGACTGAATCTTGCAGCTAACGAGGTGGCTTAGAGTGGACGACAAGAGAGCGCAGCTGTTTATACTGCAGAGCCTACAGGGTATTTTGTTGATCAGCACGTCGCACTCTATGTGTTGCCTGCACTTGAGCCCTCATTGGGAACCATGCAAGATCTGCGTCGGAAATTGGAACCCCAAAGAAGCAGGCGGTTGAGACTGAAGATCTGTTCCCATTCGCGGCGTCAGCATGCCTGCAGCATTTTCGCGATCGCCACCAATCATTAGCAGGCAATGTGCGACTCTTGACACCCTGTTTCACAAAGAGGTTTCCGCTCAGATCTTCGAGTAAACACCTGCTAAAGTTTGCATATTGAACCGGGGATCGATTGGCTGGCGTTCGGCTGTTGTCGTTGGGTTGGAGATCCGGGGTCGTACGGCGCTCATGTAGGATTCGGGAGGTCGCTTGTCGCATGTGAACAGTTGTACAGACACGCAGTGGACGAGAATGAGTGGCCAAAAATAGTCGCTTGTGCGACATTAGGGTGACACTTGATGAGTAGCCTTCCCCGCTGCGGTCTGAGCAGACTCTGTTGTAGAAGAGACGCGAAGTGCAGCTCACCAGAGCGTTGCGAGAATGCACATGCAGTTGCTTGTTGAATGGCTCGGCAGCGTATAGGGAACCAGAGGCGCCTCCCGTCTTCGTATTGTAGCATTGCGCGGAAATGAGATCTTGGCGCTCGTCTGGGGTACTTGTCTGGGGAACCAATGTCTACGGACCCGTGCACGGAATGTCGACCGACCATCCGTGTCTCTCGTGTAGATTTTCGGCGTGAACATGTGCTGCGTGCATAAGTTGGCAGTCTAGACTGCGTAGCACGTTCTTCGATCTGTACTAAGTACCACGGGTACCGGCTGGAGCAACTGCGCTTCATCGTTGGACACTGTGAGAACTCTGAAGGTTGCGAATACTCGACGAATCTCTGACATCTTCATCGCTCCTTCTCGATTCCACATCAGCCCACGCCACACTCTCGTTATTGCTGATGAAACTTGACCCTTCGTAGATGTCCGGGTCGTTCCTTTGGCTCAATGACTGCATCTCCAGATCGGTGATAGGCCCACTCTGTACCTTGAACTCCTCAGTTTTAAGTATTTCGTTCTTGACAGCTGGTGCGCTCAGCTGATCCCGACCGAACACGCTCCTAAGCACCGATATCGTTTGACGACTGGGTGGCAGCGAGTCAGAGTCTTGCGTGCAACACTTGAAGGTGATGTTGCGAGAGTTCGGAATGACGCAGAGGTCGCTATTGCGAGAGCGGTCTGTTGCGATCTTCTTGATAAGATCTGCCATCGACATCTCAATGTTTAGCTTTACAAGGTAAGCCAGTGGATGGAAAATCGCATATCTGATCGCAAGTGTTAGTATCCCAAAGTCCGATACATGGCGAGCTGCAGTAGCTACCACGGGGTTCAACTTACACGAAGCCGTTTGGAATCCACATCGCAGCGATGATCATAACATCCATCAATAGAGAGATGACGATCATGTGCTGATTGAACATTACGAGCTTGTTGTACTTGTCCAGACCGTTCTTGACGAGGTTTGCTTTGACTACTCGCATGAAGTAGAAATTGAGGAATCCATCAATAAGTAGATACAAGACTTTTTCAATTCGGTCCCAGATATTGTTGATGTGGATCCATCTCGGTCAGTCAGTAGGGGATGAGTAAAGCGTTGTTCTGCGACTGACCTCTCGCTTATCTGTAGACGCGCCGGCATCCATATAACGAATACACTGATATTGATCAATGTGACAAGCACAGCGGTGCCGACCATGAGCATACGGCCTTTCCTTCTGTCGGCCAGAATAATTCGTACTCGGTTGATGATGATCTGTAGGAGCAGTTGCACTTGTATTGACCAGTTCAACACTGCGATAGTCAGCACATTTTCGCGTCGACAACAGTAATCAGTGCCTTACATATCGACATGTAGAACCAGAAACTTGGCCTGATGACTTTCAAAAGATACAGCAAGCACTCGACTGCAATCACGAAGGACGCGGCTATTTCGAGCCATATCATCCATATGTATGCACTTGTCCATGGTCGTCGGCAAGCCTTCGTTTGTCTAAAAGCAATGTATGCTGCTGAGATGGCGAAGAGATTTGCAAAACCGAAAACTAAGCCGGCAACGATGATAGCTCGGTAGGTGACCGGCTGGATGTAGTAGTCATCGCGGATGAAGGGACCCCATGCTGTGAATGTCGAGTCCGGGTTAAACTCACTTCTCCAACCCATTGTGGCGAACTGCAGTCAGTGCAGATACCATTGATTTCAACTGCGAGTTCACCAGTGTGTCGTTCGAAGTACGTATGGGAGATAGGAGGACGTGCAGACGAGAAGCATGCGCGAATGCACTCAACCACATACAACTACTTAAGATATATGCAAATTCAGACTCAATTCTTAATGACTTTGCCCCGCGGTCTGCACTTGTGCATATCCAGACAAGTCTTTAACGGGCCGAGCGTTGTTGAGACGGGGAGTCTTCTGACCACCGGAACCGTACGCAGCCACAGACCATGTGGAACTTGCATTCAATCTGGGGAGGTTCACTATGCAAGTAGTTTCGGGCATCGAAGAACGTTATACAGAGTCGTAGTGAAGTCCATCGTCGTCACATAACGTATCCCAATACACCGCACGTTCGTTGATAGAAGTTCCAGTAGCAAAAGTACTGGGACGCTTCCAACGAAAGTGCCTCTCCCTCCGATCCGGTCGCTGTCGCAAGTTGTAACTGCAGAGACTTGGACCCACATTAAGCCTCTTGCGGTCGAGTACAAGGAACACTCTTCGACGCAGCGACAGGAACAGCGAACGCGGAAAGTGCGGCGTAAGACGTTGATCTTGCGGAAGTGAGAAAGGCGGATTCCGGCTCGAGGACAAGTGTTAAGGCTATTCAGACGGAGAAACAGCCGAATATTCTGATTGGCCTTTGGGTAAGTAGGTAAGACAGCGGAGCTGAACCTTCGCTCAGACATCCTCCAAGGTGATTGATGGCAGCAAACAAGACATCTGATCCACCGATAAGGTTCTGCAATGCACAGCATGGCTACCGGGAGTCTGCCTGCATTTCTCGGTCCTCGAAGCGTTTGCATGTCCCTCGAAACAAGCGCTGAGCTCTGTGAGGACCCCAACATTCAAGCGTTGAGGGCCTTCTGAATCCTGACGTCAGGGTCTCAGACAGAATGCAAGCATGTGCGAGTCAGACTGTGCCTAAGCTATTATTGAAAACCCGATGAAGAACACTTCCAAACGAGCGGGAAGTTAAACAGACGGCATTTAAAGGGTGTTTGTAAGGACAAAAGAAAGTGTGACGAGCGGAGACCCAGAGAGTAAGCGAATGACGTGATCAACGAGAAGTGCAGGTGCAAAACGCTGTCGCGTGTTGATGACAGCAAGCACTCGATGTTGCAGCTTGTAGATGTAAGTATTGCGTTTCGTTTCTATTCCTTAATCGTGCCCTTCATGCTCTGTTTTCCAAAGCTGTCCCATATGTCCGCATTCCACTCGCTGCTCCCGCTGCCTTGCCCACCTTGCGCAAGCAGTATACGGTATGGCTCACCCATGTACAGTGGCGATATGGCGCGGTATGCGATCGACTTGGGAGCTGCCTCTGAGCTCCCGCCCTTTGCTGTGTCCCTCCAGAAGTCCAGCATGTTGATCAAATTCAGCGGCCCATGCACAACGCAGGTTCTGTGTCCTTCAACCTCTCTACACCACTCTGGCGAGAAGTGAATCTTGTGTCCATTGAAAGTCAACGCGGAGAATCTGAATAGTGTGACATCTGACTGGCAAAAGTCTCGTGTGTGATGACCGGATGGGAGCGCCTTCTCCCCAGGTTTGGCAGGGAGGGCCGAAGGATTCTCAAGTGTAATCTCCTTCTGGAAGACCCAGTTCCTCTTGTCTACGAGCGCGATGCCCCTATCGTTCTCGAATGTCTTTTCTACACCAACCACCAGCATCTCTCCACCGCTCTTGAGCTTCTTTGGCTCTGCTGATAAGAGCTTCGTGGTTTCGCGCACCTCCTGGCCTACCCTCAGCAATTCATTGGCGTCTTGCGCCCATGTCAATTCGCCGCCAGCCCACATACGTCTTGTATACGGCGAAAGAGGATTGACAGTACGATCTGTGCCATCGAGTCCAAGCTCAGATTCGATAATGCTTGGTGTGAAGTAGGCGAGATGGTATCCGGGCGGTACAGGGGTACCTTCTGGCGGTGGATTGTTCGACGTTGGAGTACGATTCAGTGTGATGCTCAATAACTGTAATTGATTCGCATCTAGGATTTGCTTTCTGATCGACACAGGCTTCCCATTGCCAAAGCGCTTGAATATCTCCTCGCTTGCTTCTGCGGCAGAAGCCCGCCGATGCGTGGTAGTTGTGAAGAGGCGACGCGCAAGGTGAGCCATGTTGCGATTGACAATGCTATGCAATGTGAAGATAGAGAACACGGTTGGTTGCGTTGCTTGCAAGAAAGCTCGGCATGCAGGCCGCGTCGGTAACGTGCTGTCGCTGGCATAGCCGACTCGATAACGTCATCTCTTTACACAACCCACACGAAGGAAGCCGCGCAGGTGCGCCATTACCAAATGCAGACTGTGCCATCTCAGAACTGCACTACATGCTCATAGATCATTTGGTAGACTACCATCACTACCATCACCCGCGCACATCTGATGAGAGTTCAACCTCATGAGGTCCAGCCTCCGTATTTGGGTGCTGCCGAGCCGCTAGCCCACACGCAAGTTAAACGGCTACATCCCCCTCCTTCCGGCAACTCAGCACCCCCAGCATGATGGATTACGACCGCGGAGACGAGCGCCCGAGGAAAAGGGCCAAATTGGCGTGTACGAATTGCAACGCGCGAAGGGTCAAGTGTGACGTGACCAATCGCCAACCATGTCGCAATTGCGAAATGGCACAGGCTGTTTGTGAGACGCGCGAGTCAAAGCGCGGCAAGCATCCACGAAAGTCAAAACGGGACAGTAATCTTGACAAGCGCAACAGGGTTGCTGCACCGGGGTATGTTTTGAAGCCAGTAGGAACTGACAGTGCGCTGACTGCCTCAGGGTCAAAGTTGACATGACCCCTCCTGAAAGACACGAGGATGACATTGCCGCATCACACGTGCTAGCGTCCCTGTCAACAAAGTTTCACAGCCCTGCAGAGAATCAAACTGCAAACAACAGTATCGACTTCCAATTCGCCACCCCTCGTGCCCGTCAGGACTCGCAAGCCGGCCTCTTGCAGATAGGGGTAAGTCGACCGGAAGACGATGCCGCTGTGTTTTTAGGAGAGTCCAGCTCGCTTCGATACGTGACTGAAGAAGAGGCACCAGCCCCAGCCGTTCGCCCTCGACTACGCCATTCTGTACCCAATGCCGTGAAGGCAGAGGCTCTTGTACCAGAATGGGAGGCTGAGAGACGCCGCAAGCGCATGGAAGCACTACAAGCAGAAGGGGCGTTTTCTTTCCCCTCCAGCGATGTCCGCATAGCACTACTCAAGGCGTTCTTCCAGTGGTTCCATCCTCACTTTGCTGTTGTCGACGAAGCAGAAATTTGGAAGTCGCACCGTCAAGGAACCATCTCGCCCCTTTTATTGCAGGCAATGCTCTTTATAGGCGTCATCCACTGTGAAGAGCTGACGCTACGCAATCTGGGATGGGGGAATCGTCATCGGGCCCGATATATCTTCTACATTCGCGCCAAAGATATTTACGACGCATCCTACGAGACAAACAAGTTAATTGTCCTTCAAGCTGTATTCTTGATGAGCTTCTGGCGCGCCGGTGCGCTTTTGGAGAAGGATGCTCGGCATTGGCTGTCGGTTGCTATAAGCTTGGCTCAAACCAAGGCACTCCATCGCGCCACAGGGGACACTGACGAAAAGTCCGCAAGCCTCAAGCGTCGTATATGGTGGGCAATATATGTCAGGGAACGCCAATGTGGCTCAGCACTTGGTCTTCCCAACCGTATCCGCGACGAGGACTGCGACGTCGAATCTCTCACAACCGTCGATTTTGAGCATGCGTACCTCCCAACAACATCACCAATCGATGCAGAGCGATACAAAGACTACGGAGTGGGCATGGTACAGCTTGCTTTATTTCTGGGCAGGATTGTTGACGCTGGTTATCTACCGAGCCGAACCCTGAAGCCTGAAGATCGCGCTCAGATCCGAGACGAACTCTACAAGTGGAAGCAGGACCTCCCACTTGTGATGCAAGTCTCAGTTGATACTGGAGATGATCCCAGCTTTCAAGCCAGCATGCTACACCTGGCGTTCAACAATCTGCTGATGCTCCTGTACCGATCTAATTTTATCAATGACGAAGACGGAAGCGCAGACATCGAGGGCAACATCGCGCTACAGGCCGCCGCCCGCAACTCTCGCATCGTGGAAGACATGTTACCACGCGCCAACATTGGCCATGCACAGATACACGTCATCACTAACCTGTTTAACACACTCTGTATACACGTCGCCCATCTCAGGAGGTCCTCAGGCATCAATCGAACGTTGGCCGAGCACCGTGCGAAGCTGTGCCTGCTAGGCCTACAGGAGCTGCAGAAGACATGGGAAGTCACCAACTGGGTTTTGCAGCTCTTCTTTCAGTACCTCGACCGCTCCACCGCAGCGCGCCTCGCCATGGAAGCGGATGACATCGGTATCTCGAGCGTAGCAGCCCCTAGCGGGCATGCAACACGTGCATCTACACCTCTCACACAGCACGGCCATGATGTAGACGCCAATGACATCGATGCAATGATCACGATGCAGCAAATGAGTAATCAGCAAAACGATACCGGCACAACACCATGGTCGTGGACGACCGACGAGGCCAACCAATACCTGTTCTCGCAAATCGAAAACGATTTTGCGTTTGGTGAGGGCGGTATGCTGCAATGGAGCCCGAACGATCTCATATGCAGTGTTATGACGCCAGACTTCGGATTCAATGACCTGCATCCTCCCGAGAATGGGGATCTGCCGGAATCTTGAAACAATATTCCGAAGCTTCGAACCACCACAAACTTGAAATTATATGAGAATCCTGCCGAATAGCCTGACTTCCTCCCGACTTTCGAGCGCCGAAGATCACAAACACACTGTTCTGGCGTATATCGGGCGGGAGATGCGTTGGAAACTACTGCAGATTATAGAGAGGGACTCCGTCCATACGCGTTCTATTAGATGTCATGAGGCCTAATAAGGAGAGTTGGATAGCTCTCGCGCCTTGTAAAATATGGACGCTGCGTCCAGTCTCACTCAAAGGTAACCCACCGATGCCATGTGCAGAGTGCCCAGGTCCATAAACAATGCAATGATCTTATTATCTTATTTGACAGGTATATTTGTTTTCCGGACGCTCAGCCCTCGTAATGTTTCGTTTCGTAAAAGTCATCCTCGTACCTCCGAATGTCCAATTTCACTTACGCGGGAGGAGAAGTGGGCTCGGGAACGCCAGGAGGGCAGTGCCAGTGGTCGTCGTGAGGAGTGCAGCTGGCAGTCGCAGCAGCCGCAGCGGAAGTAGCGCTAATAGCAGCAGAAGCAGCAGAGGTAGCAGCAGCAGTAGCGGAAGCAACAGCAGAGGTGGCAGAGCTAGCCGCCGCGCTCGAAGTGGGCGCCGCAGCAGCAGTAGAGGAAGAAGCTATCTCACGGTAGTGGCCGGGGCATCCAACGCCAGGGACAGCGACATCGTGAGCGTAAACCTCGAGAGCGAAGTACTGCAGGGTGTCGGAGTTGCGGACAGCCTCGTTGGGGCTGGATCCGGCGAGAGCCAGGACGCCGGGGTACTCACTTGCGTCGCCGTAGTGCTCGACGATGCCCTCGCCGACCTTGGGGATATGAAGGAGGCGGTGCAGAAGGTCAGACGCCCAGTAAAAGTTGGTCGCGCCGTTGGCGACGTCGTAGCCGAACATGCACATGCCCTCGAGAGGACGGCGGAGGACGTACGAGCGGTCACAAATCACAGTCTCGGAGGTGGCGTTGGCTCCGCGCCAGTGGCCGGCCCAGTCTGTTGATATTGTCAGTAAATTGAGTGTGAAGAGGAGGACGGGTTGGACTCACTGTTCTGGGTGGCGCAGTTCTGATCGGGGTCATCGCAGCGGAAAAGGACATCGGCCTTGTCGCCATCGACGATCTTGGTGAACCAGCCAATGGGCTCGCCAGTGGGAGCGTTGCCGAAGTACTTCTGGTAGATGGCAGAAGAGTTGCCCCAGCGGAGAATATGGTCGCGAGCCTGACGGCAGAGGGTGATGGTCTCGTCAAGACCATTCCTGATGTACTGGTGCTGAGTAGCATTGCAGGAAGCGTGGATGGGGAACTGGTGGATCGCACCGGCGTCCCAGGCGGTGGAGGTAGCAGCCGTAGGGTCAGCAGTGACGGTGACGGTGGTAGCCTGGCGGGCAACAAGAGGTGAGGCTGAGACAGCCGCGGCTCCAAAGAGCATGAGAGATGTGAAGCGAGCCATTGTGGATAGAGGTGGTCCAATTAAGGTGTCAGTGATTGACAAGTTGAAACCTTGAGCGTAGCAAAGATGCGAACTGGTGTTCAGCAAAGCTGTTCCGGATGTCTGGATGGGGAATCTTGTAGACGGCGTGTCACCTCTTTATACAATCCGATTCCATGGACCGTAAGCCTGGTAAACAGCGCGCAAGTTCTTCTCGGTACTCTTCCACCGAAGCGGCCCTGCTTCTCTCAACGCCAAGACTCCATGGTATGCGCCTCAATGCTACATCTATAGGTCTATCACCACCTCTGAGGTCACTTTTTCGAGCTAAGAAGGCAGAAGAGCGATCTATTTCTTGGCTCGCGGCTCGTTTAGCGTGGGTTCTCGCATGGTTGAGCCACTGCTGCAGGCCTGGTAGGCCTAGCTTACGAAGTTTCTCCGTGCGATGCTCGTTCGAATATATCGAGCACCATGATGGTCTACCAGTGGCAAGATTTTCACGCCTTTAAGAGACAAAGCGTCGGTAGGAGTACCTGCGTTAGGAAAAGTCAAGGGCCTGATTGCATAGAGCTGCAACTTTCCGCAGCATACCTCCACGAATGTGTCATGGTGGTCAGCAAAAGCAAGTCGAGGCTGAGTATCTCGGGACACGGTACTTTGAGTATGCTTGCGGCTTGTTTTGCCGCATTTTTGGCAGTGTCCGCAATGCGTCTTGCACATGGCGAACATGGCAACCTTCGCTGACAGTGGCGCAGTTATGTATGCACAGCGTCCGTTCACAAGACAGGGTATACCACAATATCTCGAATGTGACGTTCTTCGGAGGAGTCCACGGGTACTCCAGCCACCCCACGTTCGTAAGTTACCAAACGTTCACCCGCCAAGCAAAACCAAGACACGTCCCGGAAGCTAAGACCACGCCACGGACCCGCTCCTCTGAGTAGAGGGTACTCGGAATAGACGTTGATCTACCACTTTGTTGCTTAGATTTGCCTTGTGATAGTTACCAGGACGCGGCGGTGTGGTCGGGTTTTGACACTTGGCATGCGTGTTCCACGGTTAAGTTGATGGTCACAGGACCCTTCAAAGATGATTATCTAAACCTCGAATCCCTAAGTCCTCAAAGCCTCGAAACCCGCATCTCTGTCCAACTCTTCATTCGACGATAAAGTGGACTCCGCCGTACTTGGCAACCTTGGCCTTGTCCATCACAGTGCTCAAACATCCACCCACGCCAAGCACCTGCCATTTGGACGGCGGTTGAAAGATTTTGCAGCACGCATACTTTGCCGCTCTAACACGGCAGTTCTCAGCTGAAAAATCGTGCCGCAAAACCGTCCAAGACCTTCCTAGTCGATATAATAAGGTTGCGTTGCGGCTCGAGTGCTCGAGTCCGATACAACTCACCCGCCCGGCGCGCCTGTCGTAACACACAAGATCCAACATGGCCCCAGTCATCCGCCTTACCGCTGCTCTGGCTCTTGTGGCATGTGTTGCTGCGCAGAACCCTGAGGATTTCAACCCTAATCCCAACCCCAACGCGGCTGTCGCGACTTCAACGGCTTCTTCGACTACCGCTGTCGCGGGCTCTGCCAGTGCCGCTGGTGCTCAGACTGTGACCGTCACTGCAACAGCGACCATTACACAAGCCTCTTCTGCGGCACCGGCTATCACCATTGTGTCCGACTGCCATGCCCACGAGACGGTCAAGTAAGTCGACACCTTGTACATACTTCCCGATCAATTTCGGCGCTAACTTACAGCAGCTGGTGCATGGTTGGTACCGAGGAGTACCAGATAGTCGGACCTACGGCAACGGAAGAATTCCAAGCACAGTACACCGACTGCCATACGCATGGTTCTGAGACGTGAGTACGATTGTCAAATGACCCCGAGACCCTACTGATCCCAGTCTAGATACTGCGTTGACGATGCTGGTGGAGACGTCAAGGTACTCGTGGAGTCGACCGAGGAAGATTCCCACGCCGACGAGACGTCTGAGGAATCTGCTGGAGCTGAGGAGAACTGCCATTTCCACGCCGGTGTTGAGTAAGTCTCCCAAGAACCTTGCTGAGACCAGCGACTAACAGTCCATAGGCACTGCGTGGGCGGAAGCGAAAGCGAGGTCTCCTGCGATGCCACTCCCCGCGACTACAACATCGGTTTGCGCATCGGTCTGCTTTTTGTCATCATGGCTACCAGCGCCTTCGGCGTCTTCATGCCCATCCTGACGACCCGCTTCAACATCATCTCGCAGACGAACATCATCTTCGTCATTCTAAAGCAGTTTGGTACCGGTATCGTGCTGTCGACCGCGTTCATCCACCTCTTCACCCACGCCGAGCTCATGTTCGGCAACGAGTGTCTGGGTGAGCTGCAGTACGAAGGGACCACCGCTGCCGTCTTCCTCGCCGGTCTCTTCCTGTCCTTCCTGGCCGACTACCTCGGCGCGCGCTTCGTGCAGTGGCGCCAGAAGAAGCACGCCTCCACCGACAGCGAGACCAGCACATCCACAAATGGCAGCGACAAGGCCGTATCTGCAGCCAGCAAGTCCACGCCTGAGAACGAGCTCGGCCACGGCCACGGCTCTCCTCATGCCCACGGCGCCCTCCAACAGGCGACCCCGATGGAAGAGAAGATCAACGTCATGAACCTGGAGGCCGGCATCATCTTCCACTCGATCCTGATCGGCATCACACTTGTCGTAGCGGGCGACTCGTTCTTCATCACGCTATTCGTCGTGATCCTATTCCACCAGATGTTCGAGGGCATAGCGCTGGGGACGTGCATCGCAGAGCTGCCGCGGGCCGCGGCGTCGACGCTTCAAAAGTGCATCATGGGCGGGACGTTTGCGCTTATCACGCCCATTGGGATGGCGATTGGGATCGGCGTGCTGAACTCGTTCAACGGGAATGATCCGTCGACCATCGTTGCGATTGGAACGCTAGATGCGCTGTCCGCGGGCATCCTGGCGTGGGTTGGCATCGTCGAGATGCTGGCCCGCGACTGGATGCATGGCCGCCTGCTGAACGCGGGGGTTGGCAGGTCCGCGGCGGCCATGGTCGCGCTGGTGTGCGGGCTGGTGCTGATGAGCGTGCTTGGGAAGTGGGCGTGAGCACACGCGACGAAGAGCTGTAGACGAGAACGACAACCAGAATGATAGCCGGAATGATAGCCGGAATGATAGCCGGAATGAATTACTACTTTGACGCCCATCTCGTTCAGAAAGCGGGAGTGATTACACGGCCGGCTTGACCACATAGCCGACGCGCGGAAAATGCAGCCGAATCCCGTTCTCCAGCTCGACAACAACCTCCCTGCGATCCGCGCCCACCAGCCGGCCCCGCTGCGGATGCCTGCCCGGCTCCGTATCGCTATTCTCAACCGTGACGAGCGTGCCGGCCCCAAGGCCCAGGGGATCCGCCTCGTCGACGCCGATGTCGCGCGCCGTGTACGCCGCGCCCTGCACCGCGTCCCACACGGCTTCCGCACCCAGTTCGGTGTACGTCGGCGTTGGCCACTGCGCAATCCACTTGTGTATGCGGGGGAACTCGCGCTCCGAGAACCCAGGCTCCTGCGCCAGGCCAATGGCCCTCAGACTCCAGCCGACCGCCCAGCCGGCGTGCAGATCCGCGAGGCCGAAGGAGTCGCCCGCGATGAAAGGGCCCGGGGCGAGGAACTCGCGCTCGATGACGTCGAAGCGGGCGCGCATCTCAGCGAGCCCGCTGGGGCGGAGCGCGGGGTACTCTGGGTCCGCGAGTGCGGGGAAAATGGACAGGCGGTCCTTGATGAACTCGGGCGTCAGCGCGGCGGCGGGAACGATGCGCAGCGCGCTGGCGAAGAGTTGCGTGCCGAAGACGTCGAACGCGGCGTCGGCGGGCGTCGTGCGCAGACCACCGTAGCGCGCTTGCAGCTCCGCTAGGATCAGCGAGGTGTCGGCGTAAATGTCCTTTCCCAGCGCGAGCAGCGGGATGCGGCGGTACGTTATGTCGAGCTTTGCGAGGATGGGGCGCGGGAGCACAATGGGCTGGTTGGAGCGCTGGAAGGCAATGTTGGAGGCGGCGAGGGCGGCGCGGATTTTCTGGCCATAGGGGGAGAAGTCTGCGGCGTCAGTTCTGCAGAGAATAGAGGGGCGAGGGGAGTGGTGCCGTAGTCAAAGGTGATTATCGGGGCGGTGGACATGGTCGCGGCGACTTTTGGCTCGGTCGGTGAGTCTCGCTGGTCGTGCTCGAGGGGGGAGGTCAGGCAACTCGACCTCGGTGTGTATGCCCACGACCTGTGGCAGCATCGCTGCTTATATCTCGCGCTTCTCGCAGTAGGTAGCCGGACCCTTCACCCTGTGGGCTTCAGCGGGGTAGCCTTGATCTGATTGCGCCAGATCCATGGCGTCGGCCTCTTGTCCGAGCGTGCGAGTGTCGTCATCCAACCATGTTGCGTCTTCTATTTGTCAATTCCATCTGGCCATGATGTTTTGGGAGCAGTCGTGGTGAATCAAGGGGTCTCGACGTCTGGACGCGCCGTTGCCGAGCACGCCATGTGGGGAACAACATGATCGTCATGTAACCGAGATGACGGCACCAGCGGGGCCGATGCGCGTTTCGCGAGGCGACATCCAGCAGCGAATGTATCAACGCCGAGGCGCTATTTGCTAAGAGCACGACGGCTGTGGGCGCGGTGTTGTTGGCGCAGGTGCAGTATCACGGGACTATGCATGGGAAAGTCTGAGTGGTTAGCTGGAAGCAGTCGATCTGTGAAACGGTGGAAGCCTGAGATGGAGAGTAGTATTTGGGCAGTCCCTGCCGTTCACAGTAAACCGCGCCCTATCCAAGGCCCAACGCCAACAGACCCCCCTCCCCATCATCCAGGCCGCCTTGCAGCCTTCCGCTCCGGCTTCCTAGTGCGCCTTGCCCGTCACGGGGCACACGGCATCCTTCGCCGCTCCCTCGACGCTGGGGTGCGTGACGACCTTGCTCTTATGGTGTCCGACGGTCGCCTTGGTGACGGGGCAGACATCCTCAGGGCCGGCCTTCAGCATGTCCGGGTGATCAGGCGGCAGGACCGTGGTCGCGGTGCCGACGACGGGGCAGAGGCCGTCATCGAGCTCCTGCGCCTGGGGCTCGTTGACGGCCTTCTTGAGCGCGGGGCACGATGTGGCTTCGTTTGAGCGTTGCGGGATATTCGGGTGCTTGTCGAGGTTGTGGTGGTGGTCTGTGGTCGCGCCTACGACGGGGCACTGTGCGTGTCAGTATGGCTTGGTTTTGGGAGGAGAAGAGTCGAGTCCCACCGTCTGGCCGTCGACGTTGAGGTCGACCTCCGGGTGGTTGGGCGGGAGGACGCTGTTGGCGGTTCCGATGACTGGGCAGGTCGCCATGTTGTGTGATGTGCTGAGTGTGAGTTGTGTGTGAGTGTACGTTACGAGCGGGTGAGAAGCTTTTGTGATGAGGGAGGAGTGAGGCTCTCCTTAACGTATCCGTCTCGAGCTACCCACTTCCCCAGGTTTACCAGACCCTATGGTTGTCTAGCATCGAGTAGCGTGACGTAAACCTGCGCCTTGTTTGGGGCGGCTTCATTCCTGCACGTCGCAAAAAGAGGCTTTGTTGGCCGTTGGATCATTGCTCTTACAACTCATTCATATGCTACATCGCTGCGACACACCAAAGACCCTCTCTTTGTGGCAAGCATGTTCATCATTGTTGTATTTGTTCCCCAGTTGAGCTCCAGGGAAGCTGCAACAGATGCGGTGCGAGGAGCAGGCACTAGCGCATGGTCACAGCCAATGAGCGGTATCATAGTAATCAGCGTACAACGCTTATTAGGTGCGTCATGATTGGCCGCACCCACTGGCCGTTTCTCGTGCCTTACATGTCTTGCCCTGGTTGGCCCAGGTAGGTATGTTGCTCGTCCAGCCTCTCGCTAATTCCATCCCCTGTCTGCACTTGAGCAACGTGCTCCCAAATCATATCAACCGCAAGGACAAGCTATTCAACGCCTACCATTACCCTGCTTCGTGACAATGTTTTCATCGCAATGCTGAACCTTGCGCTCCCTATTGAAATTAAACAAGCATCCGGTGACGAGGTAGGGTTGCCTGGACAAAGAGACAACGCACCGACCAAATAAAGGGGGCAACGCTATTCGGACGCACGCTATACACCCCTCTGCGGAGGTCGCAGTTCATCAGTACCACGCATGTCTTTGCAAAGAGAGATCGCAGTGAGCCGACAGTGTCAGTCACAAGGATATTCGCGTGGTATTAGGGAAGATGTGCCGCCAACGTGCCCGCTGGACCTTGGCGATCACGTTTGCAAGGCGGGTGTGGCAATGACTGGACTGTGGAGGATGACACGAGCGTCCTTTTGTAGATATGCGCAGGCCTTCTTGCAAAACGCTAGCTTCTGTAGTCCTTATAGGGGCGATTCGGGTCCCTAGAGTATTCAGCGCAGTGTGTTGGGTCAAATGTTGTGCGCCATGAAAAGTCGAAGTATTAGCCTTCTTATATCTTCCAGACCTATAGTAGCTAAGGGAAAGCCCCACCGAAGGCGTCGTTGTATCGATCGCCCGTCGATCACGTTGGCCTGAACAAGACTGTAAATATTCAGTGCCACTAGGAGGCCAGTTCCACTAGAAATCGCCCACTGCATCAAGTGGATTGGCAGCACAACTGCGACCCAGGAACAAAGATACGACAGATAATCATGTAGGTGATGCGCGATTAGCAGCACGAACATGAACATACAGAAGAGGGTCGTGACTCCCAAAAGAATGTCGAAGGTGCGGTACTGTGGTGCCCCGGTGCGTAGAATTCTCTAAAGTGCGTCGTCGGCGACCCCCGGTGGGAAGAAAGGCGAGAATACGAAGGAGATCACTGTACGGTATCTAACTATTGATCATTGCTGACTCAGCGGCTGGCTGGAGAGGCGTAGTACAGTAACCCTACGGGCACCTTGCTCCCGGAGGTGTCGTTGCGTTTGGCTGATCGATCCAACTCAGAAAGCAAGCGCGGCCGACCAAGTGCTGACAGGGCTTTAAGCGCGTGGGCTGCACCCAGCTGTCATCCTCATATCCGCATAGAATGGTTCTTTACAGATGAAACCTCTTCGTCCGAGGAGGTGGGTTCGCTTAGTGTGCAGATATAGTCGTTCTTGTAGGAAGGAAGGAGCACCCGCTGCACAGTCCAGTGAGTGTGAATTCTCGTGTTTCTTGCGCAAAGCGTGTGAAACTGGCATGAATGTCTTGTGCGAAACGTGTGCAGAATCTACGGACGTCTCGTAACCGGTCAGTACCAATGTCGCCTGTTCTCTCCTCGAGTTTGATCTTCTGGTCGAATTCTGCGTCCATATTTCGATTGCTTGCGTCAAGTCGGTGTTATATGAGATAGCTGCTGTGAACTACATATCAATATTCATAGGCGAACCCGTCGTGCATCAACTGCCTTGCAATAGCAGCTGCGGGAGCTAAGTATGTTGTCCAGATCTGATCCATGATTCGGATTTGATACCCTGAGAACCGGCCATGCCGCCTCGTCCATGTCAAGACGCGTCAGTTTCGACACGTACAGAGCTGCCCCCGTGGGAAAAGCAATAGTTCGGATTGTCACGTATACTTTCAATTCAACGTAGGCACAGGAAGAACCGATCCGTATTAATTTCTGCGCTGAAGGTTCGTGAGCGAAAAATGTTGATCCCGGGACGCACATTTCTAGGGCTGTGCTACATTGTCGGCTATGAGACCCTCGGAAGATGTGGGTATAAGAACGAGAATGCCTTGTCGCAAAAGAAACATGGAAGCTAATCTTACGCTGCCGAGATCGATGTTCCGGTGAAGCTGTACGCATCGCAGCAATATTCGCTGCCAAGCCTCAAATCACGTCGAATCACGTCATTCCGTCTTTTCGCGCCCCACCAAAACCAGCACAGCCGCGACTGCCCGAACGCTCGCCGATGACCCTCGAATGTTTTTGATGCGAAGGCATAGTCGACACAAAGCGACGAGCCGAGCGCTACTATAGCCAATGGCGGATATTCCTGTGTTACCAGGTTCGTGTGCGAAGAAGCAGCGAAGACGTCCTGTCAACGGTATTACTATACGCAATCCTTTTGTGGCGGATCCCGGCTAATCGGAGATCAGCTTGTGCGACCTGTCGAGCGAGAAAGGTATGTCGCGTTTCACATTCACCATTGCTCCCCATTTTTGAATGGAAGCATCGCGGAAAGTCCGTGAAGTCTGCACGATGTTTTGCCTCCGTTCGATGTACATGGGACACATATTGATCCAACATAGGTCAAGTGCGATGAGCGACCAGACGGATGCCTGAACTGCGAGAGGCTGCAGCTGAATTGCGTCCAAAATGGTGGCCTCACTGCCGGAGTGAAGAGATCGAGTGTTGCACTAGAGCCTCTCGGCATCAAAAGAAAACGCACGTTTCGCTCATGCGTGGCATGTCGAGACTCAAAAGTCAAATGCTCAGGCGAGCGGCCGACATGTACACGTTGCGCACAGCGGATGGCTACATGTGTATACGATGCAGAGACAAACGAACCTGCTTGGGTGCAGAGCATTGTATCAACCACGGTGAGCGCCGTCACAAGTCCAGATACAACCCTCTCAACGCAAGCTCAACAAATACCGCGAAACGCGGCGTTCTCATCGACACCAACGGATCTGGCTAATGTTGATTGCCCGCCCGGGTTGACCTGGTAGGTTGCATCCATCATTCAGTCAACACCGCTGATCAGTTCCAGGCTCTTTTCACAGGAGCTGCCGCCTAGAGCACGCTTGCATACCCTTCTCGAAGCCTACTTCAACAATGTTCAACCGATCCGTGTCTTTGCATTTGAGCACAAGCCAACCTTCATGCGCATGCTTGATGAGGAGCAGCTCACTGATACATCAGACCAAGCCTTACTGCACATCATGTGTGCCCTTGGTGCAAGGTTCTATGCTTTAGAGTACAGCGAGTCATTTGCGCCATTGTCGAAGGAATTGATACAAAACGCTGGAACACAGTGGGCCAAGACTGCAGAAGAGATGTTCTTCGCTGACTATAGCACCATCTCAAAAACAAAGCTGAAGGTTCTCATTCTGCTCCATGATCAAGAAGCCAGGACCGGAAACTATGCTGGGTCGTTTCTGCTCACTGGCCTGGTGATACGCATGGCACATGCACTGCAACTCAACAACGAAGCATCTACGGATATCATGTGCAAAAAGGACGGTCCAAACGAAGCTTCCTCAAGAGAATGTCAAAGACGGCTCATGTGGGCCTGCTACATGCTCGATGTATGGGCAGGCAGTGGTGTCGATCATCTGACCATCTTGAACGAAAAGGATATCAAGATTCAGCTCCCCTGTAACGAGCGTCAATTTTTGCTCCAGATACCTGTAGTAACTGAAAGACTGGAAGAGGGCGCAACGTTGGACTTCATACCCATAGCCGACATGCCGGAGAAGCCTCGAGATAATCTCGGCATGGCAGCGTACTATGTTCGCATCGTTAGCATATGGCGGCGAGTTCTGAGGTACGCTTTAAAGGTCAACCCTATAACCACGCTGACAATCAAGGTTCTCGAAACACATGAACGAAGAGCAACCGCCCTGGGAGCCAGGCTCGGAATTTTCGCAGCTGATCAAAGAAGTCCAGTCTTGGAAAGCTAGCCTGCCCTCCTGGCTGGACTTCTCTGCCGACAACATCTACATCAGACGAGAGTCCCACCAACTTGGAGCTCTCTTCCTCAATCACTGCATGTATCATCACGTGCTGTGTGATATTCATCGAATCGCGTTACCTGACCTGTACCGAAATCAACAACCCTACAACTTCCCTCCAGAGCAGCATGCCTTCATGTCAAGGCTGCAGATGATCTGTTTCGAGCATGCTCAGCTTATGTCTGTTCTAGTGGCGACTGTCCTTCAGCATGGCATCAAGCACTTTGCAGACCCCATCCTGCCGTCGTTCGTGTACAACAGCAATCGCATAATGCTGTACCACATCGCTCGTATTCTGGATCTTTCCAAGTCGGACGCAAGGACGGTGATTGCGCGTACTGTAGAATTGGTACAGCATAACAACAAAGCTCTACGAGAGATGTCATTGATGTACCCGCTCGCAGAGCCTCTGTATATCACAACGGAACGCTGGCTAGAGACCGTTCGCTCTGGTCTTGCACGTGGTCAAGCAAGCACATACATTGCGCCGCAAGATCCAGCGGAGGTGCGAACCGAAGTGCAACAGGCTATCGAAGCCTCCAGTCCGAACCTGAATGACATCCAGTCAGCTCAACGGAATGCCCAAGTAGCGTTGCTCCCGCCTGTTTCTAATGGCTTGGATCAATCACCGTCGACCGCAAGCGACTACTACCCAACACCGTCGGCTGACCCCATGGCATCAAGCCTTGCGACACTAGCCGACGTTGCGACACAGCCTGGGCAGCTTGGCCCAGTTTTACCAAACGCAATGTCCATAAGCGATTTCGACCAACCGGTCTTCAATCTGGATGATCTCCAGAACTTCTTCGAATGGGAAACGAGCAATAGCGAGTATGCGCAGCTTACCGGTTTTGAAGGGTTTGGGCCATTAGGCTGGGCGAATAACTTCTCCGCAATGTGAGCCAAGGGTCGAGAAATGCGACCCTGGAAAGTGCCGTTGACCCCGCGAATCTGGCGAGTCTGCACGCACAGTACCACTCTGCACGTTAGTGCTTCGGTCTGCTGACTCATCGTGGTACGAAACCAGCAAAGGGTCAGTACCACATGGACATCTGGTCGATTGCCTGCACAATTAAGATCCAGAGATGTGATTGAGCCATATCGAGCAGATGTCCCGTCCGCTCAAGTATCGATCTCTACTACCCGATACATCTAACTCTGTGTTTGACACTCATGACGGCTCTCATACGATCTTCATTCGCGATGGCGAAAGCCGACCACCAGAATCCCTTGGCTGCGACCACGGCCGTGGAGTTTGAACACGAACTTGAAGTCATTACATGGGTATTATTCTCAATTCTGGTCGTTTGCATACTCTCAAACCTGATCTATCTTTTGTTGTCACACGACTGGGTTTGGTCATTGGCTCGCGAGGATCTCAACGATTACTACTACGAATACTCTACGTCTTTGGAAGACGGCGATGTTTGCTGTATCTGCCAGGAGGACTTCAACGACGCCTCCAACGACTTGAAGGAGCTTTGTGCTCCTATCCTGCTCAACCCTTGCAATCATGGTGTTGGTGACAGGTGCTTCTCACGCTGGATTACGAGTTCCGACAATACCCGTTTCGCAGGCAAAGTGCGTTGCCCATACTGCGCACAACCGTTGGCTCGGAAACCGCAGTCATTATATCGGAGAACTGTACGAATCATAAGGAGATTGATAGCCACCATCAAGTCATCTGATCTTGCGATGGTTCTATTGGGTTACAGTCGCGTTCAGCAGCCCGTCCCGTTGCTGATTGACCCTGCTGTAGGACTGCGTTTGCTGCGCAGCATTGCCCAACATGCTACGCAAATTCTTGGAGTGGCCTACGGGGTACTATTTGTATGGACAACAGTCGCGATGCTTGCACTCACGATGATTCACATCTGCAGATCGCCCGACTTTTCTGATGTGCTGTTCCGTTTTGCTGGGATGCAGTATTTTGGCTACATTCTGGGAGCCTTCATGCTGTCAAGTGCGACGCTGATGGTTTTCGATTTACTTCTTGGCAACGAGACGCAATGGGCATGGACAGCATATCTGTATGGTCATTGGTTATGATTGGAGCGGAGGCTCGACATGTTCGTACGTGTATCGTCTCACAACTTCTATGAAAATCTATTTTGCTAATCTCTTTCACTAGAGAATCAACCATGGATTCTCGCCACGGATACGTTCACCAAGAATTTCTTCATCAGGAGTATAAGTTTTACATTCAAGCCCTGATTACATACATTCGCCACACCACTGTGGAAGCACCTACAGACGCGACTGAAGTGCCACAGGCTGGCGCAAAAACTTTCACAGAGAACATATCCAGACTCGCGGGTTGTTTGCAAGATGTCGTGGGTTTGTTGCAGCAAACACCTGAGAGAAATGGACTCATCCACCGCTTTCTTCTGCATCCGTAAAAGCAATCGTTCCTGGTCGAAGACGATGCGGTACGTGTAGACGAAGACGAAGAGTGCTTCATTTGCAAAGATCTTCTCGTTGTTCAGACTGCGCCGTGTATCAACGACCCACCTCCCGACCACGAGCCAGACAAGGAGCCATGACAGTGCCACCCAATCTGCCTCTGGCCATGTTACCACATTGTCGGTGATTTGGACTCCGAGCAATCGATGAGCAATTCTGTAAACTCTGAGGCTGGTCTTTGCCCGTTACGTCAGTGGCCTTTACGGGTAGCACCCGAGACCCAGAACATTGCGAAGACGGTGAAGCGGTACTTTTCCCTGTCACAGATGTCCAAATTACCGGGCCAAGTACTTTACAGCCTGCTTGAACTCCCGATGCAGTCGCTGGAATCTCAGCAGCTCCCTGAATTGGCCCGTTCACTGGCGACCTTGTTTGCAGCGCAGCTGTGGCTCCGTAACCGACTGGGTGGGCCGCTGGCCACCATCTTCCCTAGTTTTCCGATGATGGAGAAGGCTCTAACGTTCTTGAACAGTCTATTATAGCCAGTGGTCAGCGTGTTCTCTTGAGACACGATCAGTCTCTTTCTGCAAATAGTCATGCATGGACTGGAGATTTGTCTGGGACGATGAGCGTTTTATCGAAGAGAGAAGTTCACAACGTATCTGCAAGGTTTATGTACAACTTAATTCATCTAGGAGACTATATGCACAGTGAATCGCGGCACAATCAATTGAATAATTCCGCCATCAACAACATTAGACCAGTTGTAACTACTCCCTTCAGACGTCCAAAAACCTTTATTCAGTAGACACAAATTGCAGACCACAGTCTAACACAATATACTCTAGGGTGTGTCTCCCTTCATGAATGTCCTCAAATCTGCACTTTTCAACAATTCGCTCTCTAGCATCAGCCTGGCTTCTTTCGCCTACCCACTGCCAGACCCGTCGTTCACGATTGACCCCACTGTGTCCACCTCTCATAGCTATGCTAATGCTCAATGACTACTTTAACACAATTTAAAGTTGCGTCTGTTGTGGTGCATGCGAGATGCAAGTGAGACACACTTGCGATCGGCGGAAGCAGGGATGCTGTCTTGGCCACGACAACTCAAAACAGTCCCAACAGGGTCCCCGACACACTATCTTCACGACATTATTTCTCAATTCGACGTTTTCACGTCACATCTACATATGCGGCGTTTGCAAGCGAATTCTGACGGGTGACAGCAGGCAGCTAAGAAAAAGTAACAAGAGGCCGCCACCGCGCCCTAGGACTGTACTGCTCAGTTGACAGAAGCTGCACGCTCACAAAGCACCTACTATGGCGTCTAGCTTTGTTCATATGGTTCCGATCTATACCGCAAGTGGAACGAGCTGCGCTACTTTGTGCTTAGTGTTGAGAGACATGCCCGCCCTTTCCTCAATCGCATCCAGATGCTGGTCAACGCAGTCGAATTGCCCGAAGAGCCAGACGGTAGTCGTAAGGCTAAGAGCAAGCAGGAAACGCTCTATTTATAAGAAGATCCTGCCAACGTCAAGGTCCTGTCAGAAGCAGAGGTCTTCGAACCCGAAGAGTAGAAATGCCTTTCTTCCTCCGATTCCTTAACTGTCGAGAATCAGCTATACAACGTAAAGCCATACACTGATGAAGTAAGATTGAATGCCCTCGCAATGAACCGCAACTGATATCTACACTCAGATGTTTGCACTTTCGGACGACACGATCTTAGGCAACCTCCAAGTCGCCTCAGACCTGTTCAGCTCACTGTATATGAACACGTTCGGCTTCGAGGGCAGTGCCTACAGCACACTACAGTCGCCGACGGAAAGGGATGCAGAACGGTTTGGCGAGAAACCCTTTCTCGTCTTCACCTCATGGCTCTTGACTTTCCGGCTCAATGAACGCAAGCGGAAGGGCCAGGCTCATTTTGGACATTCATTGTCACGTACAGTCACCCGAGACTCGGGAGGCCCTTAAAATCCTCCCGCGCCCAGCGCTTCGCATTACCTTGCACAGGTCCCACGGTGAGACAGGCTTTCAGTTGTACTCCTGGTGTGCTGTTTTCCACTGCACGATCGAGAGAGACCGTGAAGTTCTGCTATGGAACTATACCATGCTCCGTTCCGACAAAGGCGATAACGGGTACCTGTCGTGGAATATGCGCAAGACCATATTACGTGACCTTACAGAAGGCATGAGCAATGACACCGAGGTGTATCGTGATCGACAGTCCTATCGCTTTGGCGATCGACTGGCCCAAGCCGGGCTGGAGGCGCCCAAAGCCAACACGAAGATCCTCCGGACCAGTGTGGATGGGCCTGTTACGATCAAGGACCGTATGTGATGCTTTTGACGCTGACGAGGGTCTTTGACCCGGATTTCCAATTGTTTCATCTGATGCGTAATCACGCAGCCCCGTGTTCGCATCTGCGGTAGTGTACGATCGCATCGCACGCCAATCGCCTCGGTGTCGCGACTGCTTGCTGAAGCTTGTGCTCATTCGACGACGCGCAGGTCTAGGCCTCGTATTGCCTCACCCGGTCAAGAAATCACAACAGCGCGAGACCGTTGCGAAGACGCTCATGAGATTTCAGCACACGATCGTGCAGCCTGATGCTTTCTTATACATGGCGGCAACGCTGAGAAGGCTCCTCATGTTCCGCTCAAGCTGTACATCAAGGTAAGAAGTCGGGTCAAGTCTATTTGGATGGCGATGTAGTGACGAGGATGAGAGTGAGCTGGGGACACTAAAGGAAGTGATGAAGTAGCTGTTCGAGGGACTACTGCCAGAGCCCAGCAGCTTTGAATCACGGACGCTTGCCGTCTGCCATCTGATGAGTTGGGTCTTCGGGCCTGGAAACTCGTGGTAAGGGGCAGGCGCTCAAGGAAAGCTCCGATTGGTCGTTAGTACTCTGACCTATACTTACGCTACCGAGGCCAATGATATGGAACGATCTCAATGATCCTCATTTCCTCACCGTAGCAAAGACGCACCATCAGGACTCAACATATTCCTACGGCGTCCTCAGCATCGCGGCGCGCTTGGAGCTGAGGTTCGCGTTGAAGCCGTTGCTTCTTGGAGCTTGGGATCTCCACTTCGTTCATTAGGTAGGGAGACAAAATTGCCAGCGGACACCCAAACCCTACTTACCCGTCACTGGTCTCGACTACGAGAGGCTGATACGACTGGACCGATGCCTCACAGTCTGCGGGTTGAGTCGCGATGCAAACCGGAGTTTCTCAGCCTCGATGACCCGCTACGAAGTACCGTAAGCTTTTTACGCCAAGCCATTGCCCGCGCTACAGCACGCCCGAATGCAGGGCTGCATCGAGCGTTACAGGGGTGTTATTTCCCCTTTCGCATCCCCTTTACCTATTATGGAGCACACGGCACGTAGCGCTCGTCTACCGTGTTCCTGCACGTCGACCGTCTGTCGACGTCAAGCGCGCACCCAGTTCATGAGCATAGTGGAGCGGTATTGTATCTGCCAAAACTCGAAAAGCATGGCACTCAATCAGCCCTTTCCTGAGGCCATCAAAGAGATGCGAGGTCTCACTGAGCGCAAACAAATCTCTTGAATATAATCATAAATACCCAACAGCTAAAGGGCTGTCAGTAACAGTCACTTAACGTCAGCGATGGCACAACCGACTGCATCAGCGCACGAACCGAACAATGTGGCTTGCATAGGTATGATGACCATCGTATTTTTGAAGCTATCGATTCTGGCCGCCCACGAGCCCGGGCGTCCGTCTGGGACCGTCGGAGCGTGCCCGCTTAGGTGTTCTCGGAAGTTCGAGGTCCGGGATGATCTCTACGCGTCCCCCCAGAACGCCACAAAGCAGCTCTCAGCATCACGCTAGGTCCGACATACCGATCAGCCATTGCGGGTACCTGAACAGAGCAGACCGCACAGTCTTGGCACATCTTCACGAGCTTCGAAAGGGGCCACCGTCGGCTTCTGCATCGACTCAACTCGCAATACCTACGATTGCTCGATCTTCAAGGGTCAAGGGCCAGGGCTGAGAGGAAGGCTTCGGCGAGCAGTCAATCAACTGACAGACATTGACCGTCAGCGATGGAGATTATGAGCGGCTGAGAGTGGTGAGTAGCTGCTAATTACGTCTCATCTTATCAAACCTTCCTCCAAACGTGGGTCCTTAGCTTACCGGCGGGATATACTCTGGGCCAAAAGTGCTATTCCAGCGAACCATTCGGAACTGTCAGAAATCAGGGGTAACACTGCCCTGTGGTGCCCAAGCTTGAAACTCGAAAACATATATGAGGCTGCATCTCTTGCAGCTTTCTGGTCCTTACCCACAGTCGTTTCTTGGACCGATCACTCTTTCGCACTCATTATCTGAGCGTCGACCACACTCTTTATACCTTACCTAAGTCATTCGTTAATTTAATACTTAATCAACATGCGTTACGCACTTATCTTTGCCGGTGTTGCGGCTGCCTACGATGCCTACGGCTCCGACAGCTACCCCGAGTACAAGGCCAGCTCCAGCACCCCGGCCGTCAAGTACTCCACCTCTGCTCCCGCTTACGGTGGCTACGGAGAGGAGCACAAGACTTCCTCGTCTCCTGCTCCTAGCACGACTCCTTGCAGTAGCTCTAAGCTTGGCTACACCACCATCTACCCGGGCTACGGCAAGCAGCCTGTGACTGTTACCTCCCAGTACCAGCCGTACCCCACCTGCGGTGCCGCCGGCTCTGATGGCAAGTCTTGCAACAAGTGGAACGATGACAAGTACGTCTCGACTGTAATCAACGATTACAACTCCAAGAAGGTCACCGTTACCCACGTTGAGAAGCCCATCACCGTCTACCAGACCAAGACCACCATCACTCACTACCCCACCGCTTCTTCTGGTAAGGCATACTCCACTGGCAGCTACGGCTCCTACGATACCAAGAAGAATGCCACCCAGCCGTGGTACGAGATGAACGAGAAGATTCACGAGATCAAGTACAAGGATCTCGGCGCTCACGGCCTGCCTGGCTACGGCGGCTCCGGTCTCTGCAAGACTTGCGACGACGAGCAGCCCTACAAGGTCAAGGAGTACAAGAACGGCAAGTGGTCTGAGTACGAGGCTACAGCCATCTACAAGGCTCCCACTCCTGAGACCAAGACCTACGAGAAACCCGGTGTGTACACCGAGCCCGCCAAGGACGTCACCGTCACCTACACCATCACCAGGCCTTCTGAGGCTACCACCACTGCTAAGGCCGGTGTTCCCGTCACCTACGGTGGCTACACGACCGACTTCAAGTCCACTGGTGTAAAGACTTGCGCGTACGGCGCCTACGAGACCGGCAAGGACAAGAACGGCAACGATGTCACCTCAACCGTTGTCAAGACTGTCACCGTCACTGTCTCTACCACTGGCAAGTACGAGGTCGCTAAACCCACCACCACCGTCTATGCCCACGACACCGAGGTAAAGTACCCTACCGTCTCAGTATACAAGCCCGGCGTTTATCACAAGGACGCTCAGACCGTCACCATCACCAAGTCCGGCGACTCGGCTTCTTGCGAGTACAAGCAGACCAAAACCTACCCCGCCATGCCTGAGAAGACTCCCGCCTACGGCGACGAGTACCCCTACGGCGGAAAGTCTTCCAGCAAGCCTTCCGTCGAGACCAAGACCTACTCTCAGGACTACCCTCACTCGACTCCCGTCTACGGCGATGAGTACCCTCCCTATAGCCAGTCTTCCAGCGAGCCCTCTATAGAGACCAAGACCAGCATCTACTACCCCGAGTACCCTGCAAGCTCTTCCACTCCCGTCTACGACGACAAGAAGTCTTCCAGCACTCCTTGCCCGAGCTCCTCCAAGCCCTACGCGGAGACTAAGACATACCCCGCTTACCCAACTTCGACCCCTGTCCACGGTGAGGAGTACCCTCCCTACAAGTTCAGCAGCTCGAAGCCCTCGGTAGAGACCAAGACCAATTCCGAGGACTACCCCCACAGCACACCTGTCTACGGCGGCGAGTACCCTCCCGCTAAGATCTCCTCAGTCCCCGCCCACCCAGCCACAACCACCGTCCCTTACCACGAGGACGCAACTTCCACCCCCTGCCCCAGCTCCACAAATCCCGTCGTCGACTACAAGAGCACTGCCTACCCTGAGTACCCCGAGTACCCTGCCGCCTCTTCCAGCGCGCCTGTGCACGACGATAAGCCAACTCCCACTCCGGCCAACTACGACGACAGCAATAAGTTCAGCTACGCTCCCTCGCCTTCCAAGACCGCCGCTGCCTACCCCGAATACTCCGCCGAGCCCTCGGAAGACAAGGAGAACAGCTACGAGACCGGCAACGGCTACGGCTACGCTAAGCGTGCTGGTGTTGTGCAGCGCCGCCAGGCCAACGTTGCCCAGCGCGGCAACCGCGTCTAAGTCCGCTCAGAAATGAGTGGATAAGGATGTTTCTTTGTGTTGATTATGTTCATATGTTCGGAGGATCGGTATACAAGAACGACTGTAGATGTTTAGTTTACTTTAATGCAAACATCACACTAAATAGCTGCTGTTCGTCCCACTTGCTGTCTCCCTAGCCCATCTAACCACATAAAGTAGCGTATCGGCGCTGACTGTTCAATCAGGCCTGCGGTAATGTGCTTTGCAACTCACTGCCGCATCTTCCTCGTCAAAGGGTTCACGAGTCCGGGGACAGGAATATTTAGTAGTATTCGACACCGCCACAGCAAGATGCTCAACGTTGTACATTGCTTTTTCTACCTTGTATCGCTATTTCTCAGATCTGTGCGAGAATATGCGCGCCCATGTAAAGGGAACACATCAAGCGTATGGCTAATGATCTCATGTTGCGGTATCAAGGGCAAATGTAAAACGAGTGTATTGTGTTGTTCTGTGTTCTTGTTCTGCTTGTATCTTGCCTCTCCAAGGCTCGCTGTGGGGTCTGTTTTGATGACGTGTTTGTGACGCAGCTGAGGTAAGAGGTGCTCAACAACACGAGGAAGCAGCACCAGACTACCGCCAACAACACGTGATCTGCTTCCCCTCTTAATCATCACATCTCATCTGCGAGGTAGGTGAGTCGAGGTCTTGTGTTGAGATCAATTGTACAAAGCAGCGGCCTTCTGGTAGCAAAATTAATGGTCTTGCCATGTTGTAGACACTGACTTACAGCTGGGTACCCCGAACCTATATGCTAGTCTAATCTCTGCGTGGCAAGGCTCTCAGCTAGAATTAAGAGTATCTCATTCTGCAAGGACTTCTTCTATAGTTGTTATTGCACTAAACTTTAGAAGATGAAGATTTAGAATAGAATTACAATTGTGTGCATTAACTAGTAGCGTGTATTACGTCCACATACACACTACCGTGCTGCGTGCACTAAAACATAGCTGTGCATTGATTATCAAATGCAGTCAAAATCACACGCTAAGGTTGGCTCGCCTAAAATCAGTAATATCTCCTTCAAAGGTGAGAAGTGACAAGGGTAACCAGGCAACTACATAATCCTCCTAGTCCCGACCCCATCGAGTTCCTGCAGCCACCTTCGTTGACCTGCAACATGGGCTCGGCATTCTCAACCCCGAACATTCCAATGGAAACTGGCCTGAATACAACCCAAATGGTGGACGCTCTTCCCACTCAAGAACCAGAGCATATTCAATATCATGGCCTTCCTGTCACCGCTGAAGCAAGCATGACGCGCGATGATTCGCAGACTTGGTACGCCGTGTTCTTCGAGCAAGCAGAGTGTGTGCCCCATCGGGACGGAAAACACGTCATCGTTCGCTGGCCAAATCTACCGCGGGGGCACATACATGACTATGGGCGAGAATCGACAGGCTGGCCAGTGGTCAAGATGCAAAATGTGTACCGACGCTTGGGCGAAGATAACGCCAGGATTGTTCGGTAAGTGGGAGACGGTTGTACGCACACAGCCAATATGCGACTGATGCGGCGAAGTTACGGCGGTATCCTTGATGACGGCAGTCTACTCGTCGAGAGGCTGTGGCCCGGCCCGTTCGACTTCAAGCTGCCGGTAATGACTGTCCCTGTACCTGCGAAGCGCGATCGTAATGACCAGACGATGCTGAGCTTATATTATCGATGGGCTCTCCAAGGTCTCGCGGCGCTCGCCGCATTGCACTCGCGTGGAATATATCTCAGAACATTTTCCTCTCAGATGGTGTGGCTGCGCTCTGACTATTCGCTCGCGCTGACCGGATTTGTTGGCGCCGAAATCGCCGGCGATGAGACAGATTACGGAGATGGCGGCCGCGTGCGGGAAGAGCTTATGGAATTCGACGAGGAAGCAATACATGGCTGCGTCAAGGAAGATATCTACTACTGGGCGACGTTCGTGTGGAGACTCATGACGAACGATTATACAGATGATCCACCCTCGGTTGGAACAGGCTGTTGGGAGCCATGTTGTCCAGTTGAGGGTGGTTGCAAACCATATGATGACAATAGGGAAGCCTTCGACGAAAGATTCTTGAATAATGTGTGGCAAGAGCTGGAAGAGGCGCGGCTGGGCAAGGTGTTAGTGAACGCGTGGAATAGGAAGTATACAACTGTCGACGAGGTGGCCGAGAACATTAGGTCCATTGCATCGAACATGAATATCGCAGTCATTGACGATGAGGTGGAAATAGATGGGAAGTGGGAGGATGTGTTTGAAGTCGTTGAGACGGGACTACGGCCGCACGCTCGCATTCTCAGATTCAAAAACCCAGAATCAGGTTTGTAGATACACTTCGATCTGACTGTTCAAGCATAATCTCATGCACGGGGAATGAGCACATGCCTCAAAGTCAAGCCAAAGATCCACTTCCATCGACTACGACGCGCCAATACAGTAAGTATATCCTGGCCACTCCATAACAATCACCCCAGGCGGCGGATTTAGTGCATACAACCTATCCAGCGAGATACCAGCTACTTGTGTCATATTGTAGTCGTATACTCCACCCTTTTGTGCCACCTACTTGTTGCAGTTCGCTGGAATGCCGCTTCGCATCAGTCCTGGCGGTGCAAGCTTCGTCGCAGTAGCACCCGGTGTCTTACATTTCAGTGTCTATTTCGAGCGTGATGTTGTAGTAGGCGCGACCGCCGGTATCGGGGGACCGTCGTACTAGCCCTTCGAAAGATGGAAAGAGCAGAGTGGTGGTATATGACCTGTGCACGTAGGGTGCGGAGATGTGATGTGCGCTCTGCCGATTCAGACGTGTTGCTTCGGCTGGAGCTTTGTGCAATCGTTTCGGACAGCTGGATTCCAGATATGCTAGTCGTCTAAAGCATGGAGTCGTTCGAAGCGGGAAGTGATACTAATGAGAAACCAGATCTCAGGTCTTACACGCTATCATACTCAACGAATCAATGAGGCTGTGGAGAAATCGTCCAGCATTAATATCAATTGTAGTACTCACAAAATCACTTCTCGCAATGTGATGTCACATTTGGAGCGAGACCATCCAAGCCAGGCCCAGGCCAGGCAGTGTCTTTGTCTATGCGGGACATTGCAAAGCGATTTGACATCAGAATGTTATAAATACACATATGGTGTCTCCCGGTACTAGGAGTATCCTACTGATACCAGACATGGAAACCGGGATTGCAAGTGTTGCAGAAACGTGCAGGTATTATATATACGGAATTAAGCCAGGATGACGAACGGGTAAACACCCGTCTTATAGACCGAGAGCGTAGTGTTCGCAGCGTGCTTCAAGACGAATAGGGGAGAGGAGATAGCAACGAGGGAGGCGTAAGTCGATCTCTGCGAAAGTTACGTCTGCGTTATGATAGTGTGTCGTTCGCTGCTTTATTCTGGACTCGGCGCGTCGAGTCGAGGCGAGAAACCCGCGTAGCACGATGGCAATGCAAGACCCGTTTTCAAGGACGAGACGTGAGATCCTCCGCGCAATCTAAAGGATCTCAGGATGACGGGGAAGGCGCTTATGTAGGGCAATAGTACAGATCATTCAAGCCGCTAACACGTAATTATTATACATGTTGCAGATTCCCCGTTGCCGCACCAATCTATTCCGCAACGACAGAGTGTCCCATCCCTCTACCGTTCACTCAGACATAACACCTCTCCCAGCCCCCGCCACTCCTAGCAAACCCCTGGCTCTCCACAAAACGGGCCAGCGTACACCTACCGAGCTCATCACCACCGCAAAATTTTAGGGGATGCACGCGATCATTGACAACAACACGGACAAACTCCTCTTTATCGTGCTTGCACCGCAACTTCTCGACATACATCCGCGCCGCAAACGGAACCGTCCACGCAGCCGAAAACCCAGTCTCCTGCGCGCTCTTAACAGTGCCGTTTGACAGCTTCGTAGTGTTGTACAGTCCCAGCGCGGCAAAGACACCGCTCATATCGTTGTCGTGACTGAAGTCCGCGTAGACCTTGTTGTGCAGGGGGAAGGTTGCCGGATGCGCATCCAGGGTTGTGTTGGTGTTGGTGTGATCGACCACCGGCTTTCCGGTCAGGCGCGCGAGGAGCTCGTTGACGTAGCCCACGCCTTGTGTTGCGCCGAGGGGGTTACCTGCGCCGTAGCCGAAGAATTTGCCAAGGGTTTGGTAGTAGTCGTAAGCGTGCCACTCGGCTTCGGCGAACAGATGGCAGAAGTCGGATAGTGTCGAGTTGGGACTTGCGAGCGTGTCGTACGGGCACATATCCATGAGGTTGATGATGGAGCTGGTGGTGAGATTCAAGCCGAGGGCGCCATTGATGCGTTTCTGGATGGGCGGGACGAATTTTGATGACCATGCCTTCTGTGCGGCTGCGCCGAGGTCGCTGTACGCGCCCGTCTCAAAGGCAGGGCATGTGTCGTGGGACAGGGTGTTGTTGGATGTCGTAGCCTCCGGGATTATCACGTCGACGGCTCTAGTCTGCGTCTTCAGCGATTGCGCAACACCCGTAAGCCACTTCTGCGCTGACTCCACGACGCGACCTTGACCGCTGGATCTCACGAAAGGCTTGTGCTTGTGCAATAGCTTCTCATATCTGCGCGTGAAATGCGCACCTGAGTTGACCATCTCTTGCCTTCCAAAATCTGTGAGGTCATCGGCGCCCAAGGTATAGTTGTAATGCTCCAGGAACTCGTAGTCACCAGGGAACCCTGTCGCGTTCTGTTGGATACCTGTGATGAGAGAGTGGTATGTCGTGGTTTTGGCCTGGGTGGGATCGCGGCCGCCATGGCGGGACAGCACGTTCGCGAAAGTCACTTCGCAATCCTGCGGAGGCGCGAGGCCGATCTCTGACGGGACAGCAAACCACGGTGAGTATTGGCCCCAGAAATGAGATGTCGGCGAATCGCAGCGATACCCCGCGTCGACACTATCGCAGGAGCCAGAGCTGGTACAGAATTAGCATTCCAAAGTGTCGCTGTCTGCTACGGCATACCTTTTGACGGCATTGACGTTGAGAACAATAGCCGTGAGCAGTGTAGCGTACATTGAGACCGGCATGGCGTGTTGAGATGAGAGTCGCCCTGAACATGTTTTTAACCGGAGCTCAGCCTTTAATACAGTGGCCTTGACATGTTGAAGAGGATCAAACAGCGAGCTAGCAGACGACTACCTATAATTCAAGGCCGGTCCGTCGATCTCTGGAGAACAAGAGCATTGAGAACCAAACAAGGCGAAGCAGCAAACCCACGTGGTCGACACCACCGCGTAAAGTTGTCGATAGATTACGAATTCATACCCGCTGTGGGTACAACTAACGGGACGTCGACCGACCGATGCCTGTTGAAGCACTAGACTCAAAGCTTGTCCTGATTAAGCCTTGCTAGTCGTCCGCGCTTTATTCCCGTCGCTCGCTCGACCATGCACCGACGGAGCAGAGCTAGCTCAGTCGGAGCGCAAGACAACTCTCAGCTCAGGCAGACGCTGTTATTAGCAGGTGCTCGAGAGCTATCGCAGACGTCGCCGGAACGTGTGGCCCTGGTCTGGTGGAAGACATGCACGACATCACCGTGGCAGCTGATGTGTACCGAGGGTAAACGTACTTTGTCGTGCGAGAAATGCAGGCCCTGGACGTGTAACTGCAGTGAGCTAAACATGCATGCGTGCTGGTTGTAAAAGTAGAGGTGCAAACTGCACAACTGACTTGACATTCCGCAAAGACACGAAACGATGAGGAGAGCTGTTCTGCGCGATTTCGACCTAGCAAAAGACTGTAAGCCCACTGTCTGCTCGGAATGAAGTTCAAAGGAAACTGAAATGTAACTCTTCCACCCGGCATGAATCACGTCTTGCCGTTGGCGGGAAGTGTCTTCAACAAAGGCTCGAGATCCTTGAACTGTACCGGCTTAACGAGAAACAAATTGAACCCCGACTCCCTAGCCATACTGCGGGCAGCCTCGCTGCCAAGCCCCGTCAAAGCCACGATATGGGATCGAAGCACGCCTCGTGGTCCCTGATGCTCATGCCGACCAGCAGGGTCTCGAGCTTCGTGGGTGGCTGCGACACGATCCTGACGCTGTCCCCGCTGCTGTGCTTCAAACTGGCGTATTGCTGCTGCGGCCTGGAAGCCGTCCATGACAGGCATGCTTATGTCCATGAGCACGCAGTCGAATGGGTCGGCTTCTTCGACTGCGGCTTTGCGGTAGAGGCGGACTGCTTCCGCGCCGTCATATGCAGTGGAGAAAAGAAGGCCGGTTCCGCGGATAAATGCGGCGAGTAGCCTCAGGTTGATCGGGTTGTCGTCGACAAGCAGAAGGCGCCTGTAACGATACTTGGGAAGCTGGTTCTGAGGCTCTGGCGCTGCAGTGTGAGGCGGCTGCGACGATGGCGAACGGTGCAGTGTGAGTGTTGGAAACGTGTTTCCCTGGGCACTGGGGTCGGCTTCGGCCCGAGCACCCCTCGTCGGAACGTTTATGCTTTTGCCTTGGAACAGTTTGACTTTGTCTCTTGTCAAAGACACTCCGGGGGGATTCGCAGCTACTTGTTGTGATGGATCCTGGCCTTTGATGCCTGCTGTTGGATGAGGGATGGCTTCTACGGGAATGACCTTGGCCAACGCCGTGTCGACAGCATCCCACAGGATCCGTCTCGTGATGGGTGAGCTGATGAATGTGGCTCCTTTCCGTCCGAAGAAGTCCCTAGCCCCTTCTGCAGTAGGCCCTAGGACAATGATGGGACGCGAAGCCATTGCTGATATGATTCGAGGAAAGTGCTCGTGAAGATGGAGCATTTCCGTTGAAGATAGTGCATAGGTGTCGAGCAGTATCAAGTCTGACTCCAACAATGCGTCCAAGGGCGCGTCGTCAACGAATATCATGCCGAAATAATTCCCGCAGATATTACGAAGACATCGCTTGAGCAGTCGAGGCGGAGCTACGAGATGTGGTCCGGGCTTGCTGTCTGGTGCGGTCTGGGACGCTATGCTGATGAGGCTGAAGGTCAAGTTCGCCGCCTTGCCATACGGAGCGAGGCTTGCTCTGATGTCTGGTGTGCCGAGGGTACCAGGCTCTGCCTCGTGTGGAATATTGACAGTGACACGGGTGCCTTGGTGCTGGCGGCTTTCGACAAACATCCTGCCATCAAGCGACTCGACGATATTCTTCACGATATTGAGGCCTAACCCGGTCCCTGGGATCAGGTTGTTCTCTTGCATGAACGGCGTGAAGAGATGGTACTTGAGAAACTCTCGACTCATCCCTACGCCGCTATCAGCAACAGATAGGCTGATGCAGCGCGGGCCAGCATCGGGATCGTCCAACAGCCGTAGGGTTACATCGATGTGTCCTGATGCAGTGAACCTGAGTGCATTGGAGAAGATGTTCAGCAGAATCCTCTTCCAGGCTCCAGGATCCATGCTCGAGATCCAGTCCGAGTTGTGGTCGATGTGCGTGGTGATGAGTACCGGCTGGGCTGGTACTTGCACTCGACAGACAAGCGGGTCTTGATACTCCATCTGCAAACCCAGTTCCATTTGAGAGACCGAGTTGTGGCCCAGCGACACTGCTTGCAGAACGTCTTCAACGAGAGAACTCAGATCGTTTGCCGGCGTTCTTTTAGGTGGGCTTTCAGCATCACACTTGGCGCGAGCAGCGGACTCTCGTTCTCCCTTGAGGCTGTTGATTTTTGAGAACTCGAGAAGATGACTGAAGGTGTCCAGTAGAGTGCAGCTGCACGACTCGATCATTTGGGTTAAAGAGAGCAAGAAGGGGTCCTGCAGGGTCTCTTTCATGAGTTCCACGGTCGCTAGTATCCCATGCAATGGGCTCCGCAACTCGTGACTGACGGAGGATATAAAGTCGGATTTTTGCTGCGTCACTGTCGCAGCTTCCAGACGAAAGATCTCGGCCATTAACGAATTTCCGAACACTGTGAGCAGATTGACGTCGTCCGCCTCTAGAGTGCTGCTAGGATCTGATACCCAGGCCAGGGCGTTCAAGAAGCTCGACTCCCTCTGGTAGTGCCAAAGAGGCAGAAATATCACGTGCCGAGCTTTTGGAATACAGTCGAACACTTCGTCCCGACCTTGGTGGGGGGCGGATGTGCCGCTTGAGCGTGGGCAATCTTTCGCTTCTTGGAGGCCCTGTCCAGAACCGACATGCTCGGCTTTCTTGAAGAGATGTCCATGGGGATACGCGGCGGTCAAGCGTCGTATGAAGGATTGAGTGAAGCGACCAAGACTCGGTGACTCAGTCGTGCCGTTTCTTCGGTACACTGACAGGGGCTGTGCAGAAGATTGGAGTTTCTCATGAGCATGCTGCGCAAACTCGTCGTCCGTGTGGCTGTAAGACGAGCCATGCGCCCCATATCGCGCACCTGTGTCTACTGCGTCGAAGAACACGAAGCCGTCTAGATTCATAGCACGGCCAATCATGTTTGCGGCCTTGGGCAAAAGATCGCCGACTTGAGCCAACAGCCCTGGCTCACGTTGCTTGGAAACGTCATCTTGCTGAGGGCTCACAGTCGTCACCTCTGTAGTTCCAGGCGCAAGGCCTGAATCACTCATCAGCACATGTCCTGGCTCGGCGTTGGCGTTGGTCAGGCACTAGAAAGTGTTATCCTCCCCTCTGGAGCCATCTTTCTGCTGTTGCAACTTACGTCACGGTCCCCGTAAGAATCGGTGTTCCCACTAGAACGTGAATCGAAGCCTGGACGTGAGACGTTCTCGAAGATGCCAAGTGCGAACGGACTAGTCGTCTGTGTGCTGTCTGCCTGCTTGTGATCATGTGACGCAATGAACCGACCAAGTCCGTCCATGACTCTTTGCGAGCGCATTCGACTTTGCTCGGCGCGTTTCAGGTCTATGTATTGAGTGATCGCCGAGACGGCCTCTCGCACAGCACGCAGAGCGTCAGGGTGTAGAAAGTCCCTCACCTTGTCGTCGACTATACAATAACTGCCCAGGACATGTCCAGAGTGCGAGCGCAGCGGTATCTCGATGGAGGAAACCATTCGCGGGTAGCCAGCTACAAAAGGCAGGGCAGCAAAAGCAGGGACCCTGCGGAAGTCTCTGACGCAAAAGTACGACTCAGTTGCCGCAATGTACGGACTCTCAGGTACTGTGACCTCGCTGCCGTGAGAGGCGGACATTGCATACGAGCAGACCCCCCAGTCAAGGGCGATCCGGGTCGTGCCGAGCAGAAGAGGACGTGTCGGGCATGCGTCTACAATGGACTGATGCCTTGTCATTTCAGCGCAAACGAATTGAAACCCGGCGTCGACAAAAGAGAGGAACGCGCGATCGCACTCGACCGCATGTGCGCCATGTTGAACAAGCGCGTTCAGCACAACGTCGGTGCTCGGGACTGGGTTAGCTGACGGTCCTCCTCCACCCTCGACGGGGAAGGAGGCCGCAGAGAGGTAGCTGGCAACGCTGTCAGTCAAGCGCTGTACATGAGCTCAGGGCGCACTTGGCAAACGGCTTACCTAGCGATATCGCAAGCGCTGGCACGTTCGCGTGGATCAAATGTCTGTGCAGAGTCCGCACAGGCCAGCTTCCCAGCAGCCATACGGCTCCGGTGTGTGTGTGTTTGGCCAGCAGGATCGCGTCCCCAGACCTTGGGCGACCGTCCAGTACGAAGGTGAGATGCAACGGTGGATGCGAGCGGGCATTATTCTTTCACACGACATCAAATTTACGGAATCAGCGGATCGATACGGTAAAGCTTGGCGGGGAGAGTCACGCCACGATGTTCGAACGATGGTGAGGTGTAGACTGATCGTGATTTCAAGTGTAAATCGGCCAAGAGGTCCCGAGGCCACCCGGTCAGCCATGAATAATCAAGAGCGTTGCAGCATTGTCTACAGTGCAATACATTGTCCACAGTGCAATACATTGTCTACAGCGCAATACATTGTCTCCAGCGCAATACATTGTCTCCAGCGCAATACATTGTCTGCAGTGCAATACATTGTCTGCAGCGCAATACATTGTCTGCAGCGCAATACATTGTCTACAGTGCAATACATTGTCTACAGTGCAATACATTGTCTACAGCGCAATACATTGTCTGCAGCGCAATACATTGTCTGCAGTGCAATACATTGTCTACAGCGACAAAGCGCACACGAGAACCGCCCATTCCAAATCCGAGCAAGACTCACCTCAACCCCCGACCCTGGCAAGATGCGCAAAGCAAGCCAGACCGAACAACAGCACTGCAGCGGCCGCGAACAGCGACGGTCTGAGGCAATTCGATGCTCTGTCCACAGTCGCCTGCTCATGCTGGACGCGCTTGCTCATTACCAAGTCACCACCAGGCTGTTGCCGCAGGGCAGACATGATCAGAGGGCAGACATGATCAGAGGGCAGACGTGATCAGAGAGCAGACGTGATCACAGAGCAGACGTGATCACAGAGCACATGATCACAGAGCACATGATCACAGAGCAGACATGATCACAGGGCACATGATCACAGAGCTACTGTTCCGCTCAGTGTCACCGACGGACTGCCAACGTTCCATCCCCGGGAGGCAGAGGAGATGGCGGACGAGCTTGCGCTCGGCGCTCGCTGGGGTGTAGGTCCCGACTTGGCGTTTGGTCTGGTGGGTGCAGGCGTGTTGTGTTGACGGTTGGGGTCGCTGCTGGAACGTCTCCAAGTGCATCGCAGAGTCGGGCTGGTGTCACGTGCTGAGCATGGGTACATCACTCGCACATGCAAAACGCAGGACGCCGAGACTCGCATTGTTGCTGCTCAGAGAGGATTGCATTAACACGTTGTTCTAAAGCTACGGAGACGGAGCAGGGCAGACTTACATGGTGGTGGTGGTGGTGGTGGTGGTTGTATTTGTGGTTGTATTTGTGGTTGTATTTGTGGTTGTATTTGTGGTGGTGGTGGTGGTGGTTGTAGTTGTGGTGGTAGTGGTGGTGGTTGTAGTTGTGGTTGTATTTGTGGTGGTGGTGGTGGTGGTTGTAGTTGTGGTAGTAGTGGTTGTGGTGGTAGTGGTGGTGGTGGTGGTGGTGCTGCTGCTGCTGCTGCTGCTGCTGCTGCTGGTGCTGGTAGTGCTGGTCGGCGTCGTCGTCTGCATGCACGGCGGGTACAAGATTGCATGGTGCAGCTCACTCGATGCTCTTGGCCAGGGCCCACAGGCTATCGAGCTTGCTCCGTGCGAGGACCTCACGTGCCTCGCCGGCCGTCTCGCACATCTTGGACCCCCACTTGCGGAAGGCGCGGCGCTTGACCTCGCCCTCGAACAGCAGGGAGCACTTGTTGTGGGAGTGGTCCTTGAGGTTGCCGTGGGCGTCGAAGCTCTTCATCCACTCGGGGTCGTTTGCCGTCTTTTCAATCTGGGTCTCGGTCGGCTCGCCGTTGTCGGACCATTTGATGCGCTGCAGCATCAGCTTCTTGTACTTGTCAATCGAGTGCAGGCCGCCCTCGACAATGACCAGGTTGAGCTCCGGATTGAAGACGGTCAGGCCCGTGAGGGCGTGTTGCTTGGCGTTCATGTCGATCTGGTAGCGGTGCTTGCCGTAGGCGAGCGTGTTGACCTTGAAGACGCACAGGTAGAGGCCCTTGCTGGCGTCTTTTTCCTGGTTCTTCTCCAGCTTCGCGTGGCGCTCGTCCTTGTCCAGCTTGCGCTCGTGGTTTGCGTCGACGTGGTCGTTCTCGCGCTGTGCGATTTGCTGCTCGACGAGCATCTCGACGGCCGTCGGGTCGGCAATGGCCTGCTCGCCCATGACGCGCATCATGTTCCCGCGCTTGACCTTGGGCGGTGGCGGCGGCTCGAGCCCGAGCCGGATCTTGGCCTGCTTCTCCTTGAGGTCTTCTGCGCGACGCATGCGCCGTGCCTTTGCCTGCTCTTTTGGCGTCAGGTACAGCGGCTTGATCTCGATCAGACGCTGGTCTTGCGGTGCCTTTAGCAGCGGCGGGTGCTGCACGTAGATGGTGACGATGGAGTCGTCCGTGTCGACAATGACCTTGTCGCCCTCGCCGAGGCAGTCGTACGTCTTGTCCTTCAGCAGGCCCTCGTCCCACCACTCAATGTCAGGCGGCTGCTCGACCAAGAAGCCGCGCTCGCTGTTCTCGTCGAGTCCGGCGCGGCGCGCCTGCTTGGCGAGCATCCTCTTGATCTGCTCCAGCCGGCCCTGCGCCCGCAGCTTCGACGCCTGGTCGAGGTACTTTCCATGCTCGTTGAACTGCAGCGGCTTGGACACGCGTGTCCGCGCGCCCGGCTGGCTGGCGGCCTTGGGGTCGTAGTATGGGTTGAAGGCGTCTGCATCGCGGTCGTCCTTTTGCTTCGCTGCGGCGGGCTGGGGCTTCGGCTCGACGGCCGGTGTCTCGGGGCGGCGGTTGCCCAGCGTTGTCGCGAACCGCGGGCCCGCGGGCTCTGCCGTGGCAGGCTTCGCCGGTGTTGCGGCGCCGCTGCCCGCTTTCATAGCCGCCATGCGCGCCTTGAGCGCTGCCAGCCTGTCCTCGGTGCCCGCGGGCGCAGGTGCTGCGGGGGATGCGCCATTCGCCTCTGCCTTGCGCGCAGCCAGACGCGCCGCAATCTCGGCCGCCTTTGCTTTGGCGGCGGCAATGGCGTCGGCCTGCTTCGCGCGCTTCGCATCGCCAGCAGCAGCCTCGGCGGCGGGGCGCTTGTCGACCATGTCGGCGGTCGCGTCGGCGGTCGTGTCGACGGTCGCGTCGGCGGTCGTGTCGGGGGTCGTGTCGGGTTGGATTGTTGCGTGTGCGGAGTTTCTCGGGGGTGGCCTACTGCTACCTGCTACTACCAATTACTACTAACGTATCCCACGGGCGAGCCGCTCACCGAGCGAGCCGCTCACTTTTGCCAAGTCCCCACCAAACCTCACCCTATTATGGCCCAAAACTCTACAAACTAGCGCTGCACAAGGCAAAACAAGCTGTAATATTACTTAGAGACTATTTCTACATTATTCTTGCATGTTCGCGCGTTATGTCCAGTCTTATTGCACTGTCTGCAGCGCCTTTAGGTTAGCTTAGCCACATCAGCGCGCACTTGCTTCTTTGCCTTCTTACTATCACCACGCGCCCCAAACTCTATTAGAGCCATTAATTGCTAGCCCTCCTTAATTATTAGGATCCTTTCTGCCTTGACTTGCTTTCTTTTGTGTGACTTTTGTTGTGTGGCTGCCTTATTTGCTGCTCAAAGCTTAGCAATCTCCTGTTGCGCCAACACTAGCTTGTGCGCAATTATCGCTGCCCCCTTTAACACCTTCTTAAACGCTTCAACTATAGAGGTAGGTGAGCTATCTATATGCCCCTGAATCCTTGTCTTCACAAGCGTTAACTGCGACCTAAGTTTAAGGGTGTTGCTTAGGGTTTGTGTAACAGAGTAGGCGCCCTGCCCTCGAAATCAATACTACGTGACTTCTCTGCCTAACGTACTCTATCACCGAGCCGGTCATATCACCGAACCGGTCACTTAAAATCCCACCAAAAAACACAGAAACCATACCCCTGCATCTCAATAACTACT
>NW_022984824.1:156700-188590 GCF_010094145.1 Didymella exigua CBS 183.55
GCTTCTTCCCATCACCACGCGCCCTAAACTCCTTTAGAGCTGCTAGTCGCTGCCTATCTCTAACTATTAGGGTCCCTTCCTTCTAAACCTACTTTCTTTTGTGTGATTTTTGTTGTGTGGTGGCCTCATTAGCTGCTTAAAGCTTGCTGATTTCCTGTTAGGCTAAAACTAGCTTATAGGATAAAATTGCTCCCCCCTTTGCATAGTGCTTAAGCGCGCTTAGAACAGAGTCTGGTGAGCTACCCTGCTACTTCTTATACTTCTCTTAAATTAGAGTTAATTGCAACCTAAATTCTAGGGTATTGCTAGGGGTTTGCGACTGCCAGGGCTTGCTGTTAGTAGGGAGTGGTGGTGATAGAGTCTGCAGCTTCACATTAAGGGTTAAAATAACCTGTTCTAGGTTAAAGGGGACTAATCTAGCACCTTAGAACCCTCCTTAGATGTTGCTAGGAGTAAACACCACATTATAGGCTGCTTTGAAGCATGGGAGGAACTTAGTCTTTGTAAGGTAGGTAATCTAGTTGCGCATAAGCATTTCGGCTTGGCGCCCATACGCCAGCTTTAAAGGGGCAAAACAACCCACATTAAGTGGCTGTAGGAGGTGTGATGAGTGCAGAGGCATACATATGGTAACAATCTTGTTATCCTTGCAGTATTGCTAGAATTAGAGCGAGTTGTGGCTCTCGTGGCCATCAATAACTAGCAGTTAGTAGGTACTAACAGTTTGCCCCTTTGTATGCGCGTTAAAGTGCTTTAACTACTTAAGACTAAGCTTATTAGTAGTCTAGCTATTACTAGAGACTCTAATAACCTAATCCTAGGGCAGGTCTTCCTCCTTATACTAGCTAGAGAGGTAGTGGCGTGCCTTAAAGATAATGAAGGGCGGAATAGCCTATCCTTTTGCATTAATGCCCTGTATGACCGTTGTCCACTCCCAGTTGCCTGGCTAGACTGTTTTTAGCCTTCCTAGTCTCTCTAAAGCTGTAACAACTGCTCCTAAGGAGATCTAGCCTATTATAAAGCCTGTCTCATCAAAGTTGTAGGTATTGTCATCCTAGATGCTATACTTAGCTTTGATATTGGCTACTAGGCTAAACCAGCCCTGCACAACCCCTGAATCCTTGCAGAGGGCTTGCTTGTAGTTATACTTGCGATTAAACTTTACTTTGAGCTCTAGTTGACGCTTAACAAACGTACTAGGCCAGTTTACGCCAACAGGGCCCAGATTGCGCTCAGCGCGCAGAGAATTGGCCATAGCAGCCACATCTGCAAGCTGGGGGCCAAATCCTCGCGCGTCTAGCTCAAGTATGTGCTTAACAATTACCCTCTCCTTGTTATTATCTAATCCTTATAAGTTAGGCATAGTATCACCTTGTGAAGGTCGTCTAGTGTGTTGATGGCTTAGCGTGCTTTAAGGCACTTTATAGATAGCTGCAGCGCGTTGCTAGGAGAGATTCGCGTCTTGTTTAAGAGCTTGAAGCGCAAGCTGTACCTGAGCTTCTTGAGACGCGTTAATAATAGGTTGTTGTTGAGACATTGGTATAGAAAGGGTACTTTGGTAGGGGCTTGGCAAAAGTGGCTCGCTCGCCCGTTGGCTCGCTCGCCCGTGGGGTACGTTATAAGTATTTTAGCTTAGCGCCTATACACTGTCTTTAAAGCAGCAAAATAAACTACATTAAGGGGCTGTATAAGGTGTGATAAGTAAGGAGGTAAATAGAGAGTAATTATCTTGTTATCCTTGCAGTATTGCTAGAATTTAAGAGAGTTATAGCTCTCATACCTATTAATAATAAGCAAACAGTAGCTGCTAATAGTATGCTGCTTTGTATGCCTGTTAAAGTGCTTTATCTAGTCTAGACTAAGCTTGTTAGTAGTCTAGCTATTATTAGAGACCCTAATAACCTAGTCTTAAGGCAGTTCCTCTTCTTTATACTAGGCAGAGAGGTAGTGGTAGGCCTTAAAGATAAGGAAGGCTAGAATAGCCTATCCTTTAGTATTAATACTCACTATAGCTATAGCCTACTCCTAGTTGCCTAGCTAGACTGCCTTTAGCTAACCTTGTTATTCTAAAGCTGTAACAACTACTCCTTAGGAGATCTAGCCTATTATAAAGCCTGTCTTGTTAAAGTTATACGTGTCTTTATCCTAGATGCTATACTTAGCTTTAACATTAGCTACCACGCTAAACTAGCCCTATAGGACCTCAGGATCCTTATAGAGGGCTCTCTTGTAGTTGTACTTGCAATTAAACTTGACTTTAAGCTCTAGGTGTTGCTTAACAAACATACTAGGATAGTTTATGCTAATAGGGCCTAGATTGCGCTTAGCGCGCAAAGAATTGGCCATAGTAGCTACATCTAAGAGCTAAGGGGAAAATCCTTGCACATCTAGCTTAAGAACATGTTTAACAATCACCTTCTCCTTATTGTTATCTAGCTTCTGTAAGTTTGCTACAGAATTAGCGTGTGAAGGTTGTCCTGTGTGTTAGTTGCTTAGTGTCTTTTAAGGGACCCTGTAGATAGCTGCAGCGCGTTGCTAGGAGAGAGTCGCGTCTTGTTTAAGAGCCTAGAGCGCTAGCTGTATCTAAGCTTCCTTTAACGCGTCTAAATAGTAGTGTTAAGGAGGCATTGGTATGCAAAGAGTAGTTTAGTAGGGGCTTGGCAAAAGTGAGCGGCTCGCTCGGTGAGCGGCTCGCGCGTGGGGTACGTTACCAATTCCTTTGTACCACTGCGACCGCGTTGTGCTGCTGGCGCGTGCACGCTACCGCCCGACTAGGTAGCGGGCGTGGGTGGGCCCGCGTTTTTTCGAGACAATAATCTTTTGCGGCTTCGAGTCCATCTGAATCGCAAGCTCCGCCTCGCTGCGCCCGCGCATGTAAAGGACTCCCCCCGCCGGCTCGCACGCAGGCGCACGCACGCGCAACCAACCATGAACCCGTCGCAGCCCGTGTCGTCGGCCATCCAGGCCGTCGAGTTTGGCTTCCTCTCGGCCCACCACGTCCGCGCGCTGTCGGTCAAGCGCATCACCAACCCGACCACCTTCGACTCGCTGCTGCACCCGGTCGCCGGCGGCCTGCACGATGCCGCGCTCGGCGCCTTCCTCGACAACCCGTGCTCGACGTGCCGCCTCACCACCATGCTCGGCTGCCCCGGCCACTGCGGCCACATCGAGCTGCCCGTCCCCGTCTACCACCTCACCTTTATGGACCAGCTGCTGCGCCTGCTGCGCGGCAAGTGCGCCTACTGCCATCGTCTGAAGCTCGCCCGCGTGCAGGTCAACGAGTTCGTCTCGAAGCTGCGTCTGATCCGCTGCGGCCTGGTCAAGGAGGCCAACGAGATGCACGAGTTCATCGACGTGAACAAGGGCAAGAAGAAGTCCGACGCCGCCAAGTCTGCTGGTGACGACGACGGCGACGACGACGACGACGAGGACGACGACGAGGACATTGTGGGCCAGCGCAACAACTACGTCAAGCGCTGCCTGAAGCGGGCCGGCGTCTCCAAGCACGAGGCGCGCTCCACCAAGGAGAAGAACGCCACCATCGCAGAGGCCCGTCGACTGGTCCTGAAGGACTTCTATGCCGCCATTGTCGCCGGTAAGAAGTGCAGGAACTGCCAGGCCATCAGCCCCACCTACCGCAAGGACAAGAGCATCAAGATCTTCAGGAAGAACCTGAGCGCCAAGGACAAGGCGCACATGGCGCAGTCGGAGAAGCGCCTCCAGAACCCGCTCGACGTGATTGCGCGACGAGATGCAAGGGCGACGAAGCAGACTGTCCACGACGACGAGGGCCTGGCCGACATGTCAGAGGACGACGGCTCCGACGACGGCGTCGACGTGGCCATGGACGACGGCTCGCTCACGGCCACCGAGGCACGGACCGCGGGCAGGTCCAAGACGGCCGTCGACGCCGTCGACGCCGCCGACAGCTCGCAGGAGTACGTCACGGCCGCCGAGGTCAGGGCGTCGATGGTGCTGCTGTTCGAGCAAGAAGCCGACATGCTCCGCCTGGTGTACGCCCCGTACAGCTCAGCCCCCGTCAGCCCAGACATGTTCTTCATCGAGGCCATGGTGGTGCCGCCCAACAGGTACAGGATGGAGGACAAGACTGGCGACTCGATTGCCGAGTCGCCCAAGAACAGCTTGTACAAGGGCATCCTGAACGCCTGCGACTCGATGCGCCAGATCAGCAACGAGATGAAGGGCCACGAGAACGAGGCTGGCTACAGGCGCCGCAACTTTGACGACCTGCAGAACACCTGGGTCAACCTGCAGGGCGCCGTCAACGCCGTCATCGACCGCGACGCCAACCCCGTCCAGGGCAAGGCTGGCCTGACCAGCGCAGACGGTATCAAGCAGCATCTGGAGAAGAAGGAGGGCCTGTTCCGCAAGAACATGATGGGCAAGCGTGTCAACTTTGCCGCCCGGTCGGTCATCTCGCCCGATCCCAACATCGAGACCAACGAGATCGGCGTGCCGCCTGTCTTCGCCAAGAAGCTCACCTTCCCCGAGCCCGTGACCAACCACAACTTCTACGACATGAAGGAGGCCGTCTTGAACGGGCCGGACAAGTGGCCCGGTGCTGTCGCCATCGAGAACGAGTACGGCCAGGTGGTGACGCTCAAGAAGAAGAACTACGAGGAGCGCTTGGCTCTGGCCAACCAGCTGCTCGCGCCCTCCAACACCTTCTCGAACGGCTCCAAGAACAAAAAGGTCCACCGCCACCTGAACAACGGCGACGTCGTCATCATGAACCGCCAGCCCACGCTGCACAAGCCCTCGATGATGGTCCACCGAGCGCGTGTCCTGCCCGGCGAGAAGACGATCCGCATGCACTACGCCAACTGCAACACGTACAACGCCGATTTCGACGGCGACGAGATGAACATGCACTTCCCCCAGAACGAGCTCGCGCGCGCCGAAGCCATGACCATTGCCGACACGGACCACCAGTACCTTTCGGCGACGGCCGGAAAGCCTCTGCGCGGTCTCATCCAGGATCACATCTCCATGGGTGTCTGGCTGTCGAACAAGGACACCTTCTTCACGCGCGACGAGTACCAGCAGCTCATGTACGCGGCCCTGCGACCCGAGGACGGACACACTACGTCTGGCCGCTTGGAGACGGTCGAGCCTGCCGTTTACAAACCCGTGCCCATGTGGACGGGCAAGCAGATCTTCACCACCATCCTCAAGAACATCAAGCCGGCCGAGTACCAGGACCTGACGCTCGAATCCAGGTCGTCCACAAACGGCAAGCTCTGGGGCGACGCAAGTGAGGAGCAGACCGTCGTCGTCAAGGACGGCCAGTTGCTGTGCGGTATCATCGACAAGAGCCAGATCGGCCCCGCGCCCGGCGGTCTCATCAACGGTATATACGAGGCCTACGGTGAGACGATTGCCGGTCGGGCGCTCAGTATCATCGGACGCATGCTTACGAAGCTCCTTCACATGCGCGCCTTTTCGTGCGGTGTCGAGGATCTTATCTTGACCGCCGAGGGTGACCGAGCACGTCTCGAGCAGCTGAAGGCTGCCGAGCGGGTCGGTTTCGAAGTAGCGTCAAAGTACGTTAGCTTGGACGCCAACAGCATCACGCCCACCACCGCCGAGCTCCACACACGTCTTGAGCGCGTTCTGCGAGACGATGGCAAGCAGCACGGCCTCGACCTGTTGTCCAACAGCGCCACCGCATCCGTCTCCTCTGCCGTCACACAGGCCTGTCTGCCACACAAGCTCATCAAACTCTTCCCCAAGAACCAGATGCAGGCCATGACAGGCTCCGGTGCCAAGGGCAGTTTGGTCAACGCCAACCAGATCTCGTGTAACCTGGGTCAGCAGGTTCTCGAAGGTCGTCGTGTACCGGTCATGGTCAGTGGCAAGACGCTGCCGTGCTTCAAGCCGTACGAGACCAGTGTGCGTGCCGGTGGCTACATTGTCAACCGCTTCTTGACAGGGGTTCGCCCTCAAGAGTACTACTTCCACATGATGGCTGGTCGCGAAGGTCTCATCGATACCGCCGTCAAGACGTCTCGTTCCGGCTATCTGCAGCGCTGCATCATCAAGGGCATGGAGGGCCTCAAGGTCGAGTACGACACGTCCGTGCGCGACTCCGATGGCAGCATGGTTCAGTTCCTGTACGGTGAAGATGGTCTCGACATCACCAAGCAAAAGTACCTCAACGACTTCAAGTTCCAGGCGCAGAACTTTCTGTCCCTCGCGCAGTCGCTGAACACGCAAGAAGCGTTTGGCAAAGTGCACAGCGAAGAAGCGGCTGCGCACAACAAAAAGGCCGCCAAGAAGGCCAGGAAAGATGCCGTGGCAATGGACCCCGTCACGGCTGTCTACGCCCCTGGCCGCCACAGCGGTAGTACTTCGGAGAAGTTCTACCAGGCCAAGAAGGATGTAAGTTTGCACCGTGAAGAGGTCGGAGAAAGGCTAATCGATTATAGTACGTCGACGGCAACGTGGACAAGCTGCTCAAGAGCAAGAAGAAGGACCCCGAGGGCGAGATTCTCAAGAAGAGCTTCGAACAGATGCTCGATCTCAAGTACCTCCGTTCCCTGGTCGAGCCCGGCGAGGCTGTTGGTGTCGTTGCTGGCCAGTCCATCGGTGAGCCCTCAACACAGATGACGCTGAACACGTTCCATTTGGCTGGTCACTCGGCCAAGAACGTCACGCTCGGTATCCCGCGTCTCCGTGAAATCGTCATGACCGCTTCAGCCAAGATCTCGACCCCTGGCATGACCATGTACCCTCACGCCGAGGTTCCAAAGGACCACCAGGAGAGGTTCGCGAAGAGTATCACGAGGCTGCCACTGTCTGCTGTCCTCGACAAGGTCACCGTCACCGAGTCATCCGGCGCTGGGTCACAATTCAGCCAGGCCAGGACATACAAGGTTCGCCTCGACCTCTACCCCGCCAACGAGTACACACAAGAGTACGCCATCAAGGTCCGCGATGTTGCCGAGTCGATCGAGCACAAGTTCTGCCCGCGTCTGCAGAAAATCATGCGCATCGACCTGAAGAAGAAGGGTGAGAACAAGTCATTGTCGACAGCCAACGCCTCGGTGCCGCAGGTGGGCCAGTCAAGCCGCGGCCTGGACGACGTCGTGGTTGATGGCGAGCGTGCCGGGCGCGAAGGCGGGGCCGACGACGACAGCGACGACGGCGAGGGCGACAACGACACCACACACGCCAAGCAGCGCGGTCGCCGCGAAGACAGCGTCGGCTACGAAGAGCCCGAGGAGGAGGAGGAGCAAGCCATGAACGACGCCCTCGACCGCCAAGACGCCGTCAGCGACGACGACGAAGCCTACGGCGGCAGCCCCAAGCCCTCGCGCGCATCGAGCCCCGACTCTGACGCCGACGACGACGAAGAGATGCTCGTACCGACCGACGAAGCCTCGGACATCCGCAAAGACCGCATCATCAACAAAAACGCCGACGTCTTCGACTTCAAGTTTGACGACAAAAAGGGCGCCTACTGCGAAATCACGTTCGAGTTCCCCCTCTCCGCCCCCAAGCTCCTGGTCCTACACCACGTCGAAGCCGCCGCCTCCTTCGCCACAATCCACGTCATCCCCGGCATAACTTCCGCCATGGTCAGCAAGGAAGACGGCAAGGACACTGTCGGCAAGAAAATCGACGTCCCCGTCGTCATAACCGAAGGTTCCAACCTCCTCGCGATCCGCGAGTTCCACGACATCATCGACGTAAACCGCGTCTTTACAAACGACATCGTGGCGATGCTGCAGCTCTACGGCGTCGAAGCGTGCCGCGCCACTATCGTGCGCGAAATGCACGCCGTCTTCGCCGGCCACGGGATTAGTGTCGATTTGCGCCATCTTAGTCTCATTGCTGATACTATGACCAAGGGCGGTGGGTTCACGCCGTTTAACCGCATGGGGCTGAGAGCGGATGTCAGTCCGTTTATGAAGATGAGCTTTGAGACTACCGTTGCGTTCCTCAGGGACGCCGTGCTCGAGAGGGATACGGATGAGCTTAAGAATCCGTCGGCAAGGATTGTCGTTGGTAAGCTCGGTGGCATTGGGACGGGCGCGTTTGATGTCCTCGCCCCCGTGCAAGTTGTTGATCCGCTGAAGGGGGAGGTGCTGCCTGGTGTCGAGACGCCCGTGGAGGGGGATGTGGATATGCAGGATGCGTAGTGCCAAGCGGCGATTGATGGAGCTTATTACCCAGCATGAACGGGCGTTTGGCGTGTTTGGCGCGTTGGGACGCGGTGCATTGGCTTTTTAATGAAAAGTGTTTACGCCCATCCTCCACTGCGGTTCCAGCTGCAGCTCAAGTGCGTCCTGGGGCTTCTGCTATCTACAATGCTGATACCCTTCTACCCTCTTTACTCTTCTATCCCCTCCACCCTTCTACCCTCTTTACCCTTCTACCCTCTCCACCCTTTTACCCCCTCTACTCTTCTATCCCTTCTACCCTCTTTACCCTTCTACCCTCTTTACCCTTCTACTCTTCTATCCCCTCCACTCTTCTATCCCCTCCACTCTTCTATCCCCTCTACCCTCTCTACTCTTCTACCCTCTCCACTCTTCTACCCTCTCTACCCTTTTACATCTCGGAGACTTCTCATTCCCACCTACAACATGCACGATATATTTATCCGCTTCTTCCCATCTTCTTAACGCACCGGTTGAAGAAAGGTACGGGGCTGCATGCATGCGTTTCGTGTCTTTGCGTTTGTTTTTCGCGAAACTGTGACGGCGCTGAGCTGTGCAGAAGCTGCGCCTGGGTGTTCTGCTGTGGTGGTGGTGCGGGTACACGCTCCTTGTGATCGGGCCGGTGGCGGTGGCGGGCATGCATGTACAGTGCTACTGGGCTATACGAGTTGGAAATTGTATATACACACATACAAACGCACATGCAAGGGTAGGTTGGTGTCAGAGTTGGAGAAGAATGCTGGGATGATTGATGTATTGATGTTGATGTGGCCCGGCTCTTGCTTAGTGCTAGTACCTTTGTATCACAAACTAGGTATAGTAGATATACCCCTCGTCCACCCCATACTCTAAAAAAGCGCGCTCGTGTACACAACATGCCCAGGCGCTGTACGAGGTAGATCGCAGTCTGGACGCGCTCCGATTCTGCAGTTCACCGCACACAGCTTCAGCCAGCGTTCGAATCAGATTTGCTCAGGGTACGTATGCATATGTGTATCTGCACTTCTGCCCAGTCGCAAAAGAAGCGTATCTACACGTTATATGCCTGCTAGACTTCTATCCGAGGCTCTCAAATACAACATAGCTAGCAAGTAGCGCAACGACAGCCTGAATGCTGTATTCGGAGTCGCGAGGTTGCCGAGAGAGAGAAGTCGGGGAGACACATGTCGTATACTATAGTTCCACTGTAGTCGGAGGAGTACAAACGCTCGATGCATGCAGTGGCTCGTGGACGACTGGGTACCAAGCGGATATGTAGGTGATAGCCGCGTGCCCCACCACACCTAACCGACACAGGCTAGGCGTGACGTCATGGCTTGAACTGCAGTCGCGAGGGATGATGGGCTAGCACGCGCAGTGCAGGACCAGCGTCATATGGAGGAAATATGCGGTGTGCATCCTCTTCTCTTGCTCGCCAGTCAAACGCCATGTCGTTCCCGCGCGGGCGATCACTCATCGATCATGGGCCTACGCACACGGCCATCGCGTCATCTGTCGTGAACTGCGCAGCTCCCGCTCCTCCTCTCCACTCACAACATCCCACGTCTTGTCTGTGTAACCCGCTACGTGAAGCTTGCATTTCAGTGCGAGTCATTGCCTGTGGGCCTGCGTGTCTTCATCTCTTATCATCGTGTACATATACCCAGCCGCGCAGTTGTCCTCTGCCACGGCATACCCCGCCGGCGGCACCTTGGACCTCGTCCTCTTCTCGCGAGTCCTATCGTACCTGACGCCGCGCTGCTGCGGTCATGAACTACGCATCATGGATCGAAGAAAAGAACCTCAAGGTAAAGGCCCGGCCGGCGGAGAATTCCTGCCCATGATCCAGCCCCCAACCGCCGATGCTCACCCGAGTTTCCAGAAAACCTTCATCTGCGCGACCCTTGCGTCGACGCTGGTGGGTACCTTCACCGCCTCCATGGGGCTGTGGGAGCGCGTGCATGATCGCCGCGAGGCCCACAAGCAGAAGAAGAGAGACACGGACCAGGATGATAAGATCAAGAAGCTGCACGAACAGTTCGAGGAGGCGCAGAAGAAGGCCGAGAAGCGTCAGGAGGAGATTGACCGCCTGAAAGACGGGGGCGGTGACCGAGGGGGAGGTGGCAGACGAGGCGGCTCCCGCGACGACTACCGCGGCGACTACCGCGACGACTACCGTGACGACGTGGGTGAGAATCTGGGCCGCAACGGCATGATGGTGCAGCGCATGTATGACGACATGTACGGGCGGTATGGCAGTCGATTTGCCCGGGGCGACGGTACATGCAACGTCCTTTACACCTCCAAATGGCATACTAATATCGGCCAGCCATCACCGAGAACCAACTGCAAGCGCAGATCATTGCCCTCCAGCAAACCGTCATAACCGTGCTGCAAGACGCCCTCGCCAACGACCGCCAGCTTACCCGCGGCGACATGGCGAAGCTCGTCGCGGCCTCCAACTCGGCACGCGAAGGCAGCCTGAGAGCGCTGCAAGACCAACAAGCCCGCCTCTCCCCGCCGCGCTCGCCCTCGCCGTCCCGCTCCCTCGCCGCCCCGAAACGCACCTCGACCGCGGTCATCGCGCTACAGGCCCAGGAATCGCTGTACTGCAGATACAGCCTGGACCTGCAGCACGCGCCCGCCAAGCCGCTCGCAGCTAGCATGGCGCCCGGCGGGAGCTGCGAGTGCCCGGCCTGCGGCGTGCGGCTCGACGTGACGGGGGAGGATTTCTGGATGATTGGGAAGCGCACGCCGCTCACCGTCGTCGACGGCGGGTATGCGTCGTCGGTGCTGGAGACGCGCGAGTTCCGCCTCGGACAGCGGTTTGCTGTCAAGTGCCACACGCCGGACGGCGAGTATGCCTGTATCATCTGCGCGCGCGAGAGGGACGTCGATGCTATCTGCAGGAACGTGGAGAGTCTGGTCAAGCACGTGGGCACCTTCCATGACGTCGATGAACTGGAGCGCGACGTCGACCTCAGGGAGACGCTGCTCGTGGATAAGAAGCGTTTGAGTCTTCCTGCGCCGCCCAGGGAGGGGAGTCCGCTGGTCAGGGAGAGGGACGTGGTGGATATGAGGGGGTATCGATGATCCCGGCCGTCTCACTGTGTGCGATCTTTAGTGCGCATAGCGTGGCGACTTTAGCGTTGGGTTTTTAGACGAGCGGATATCTGAGGCTCAGATCACGATTGCATATGACGACAAACGAATACACAATACACGGCCGCAGTCACGCTTCCGACCTGCACTGCTCACGTCACTGCGTGGACATGCTATCCAGTCACCTGCCCGGAAGCATCCATGCCCATACGCCTGCGACTGAACGCATACGCGCGAAGCTGGGTCCTGTCTAGATGGGAACGTCACAAGCGAACCGTGTCGTCGTTTTCCACCCCGCAGCAAATGTCGACGTTGACGTGCAAGGGAGTGTACCTGGCGAGGCGCCATTGATTCCCAAGTGAACAACCCTCTAAACCCCCAAGGAACATGGCCCCCAGCTAACACTGCTCTGCTTCGTAGGAGCATAGAGCGGCACTGTTTGTCCTGGGTAGCGGAGCGTGACTTTCGCGCCGCCTGAAGTTGGACGCAGTCCACACCTAGAGCCTTACCCGCTCACTCTGAACCTATCGTTCTCTGCTTGAGATGTACCCGCAACGGCGGCTTCTGCCACAGCCCAAAGATCTTCTGAACATGCCACTGCTGCATACCTTCATCCAGTTCAAGATCGAAGTTCCACAGCAGCAGAGCGATGATCAGACGCATCTCAAGGAACGCCAAGTTACGGCCAATGCAATCGCGACGGCCGTACGAGAAGGGCTTGTGTACACCACGGCGGTCATTGTGGAATGGCGAGCATGGTTCGTTGTATTCTTCCGGCAGCCAGCGTTCGGGGTGGAAGGCTTGCGGGTCGAGGAAGTTGAGTGGCGAGTGGTAGGCTGCAAGTTGGTGCACGCCGACGCGGGTCTACGATACATGAGCAATGAAATTCGGTCTGTGGATGAGTACGCTTACGTCGCCGGGTATCAAGTGGCCAGCGATTGGGGTTGGAGAACCCTCATTTGTGACTCTCGGCAAGACCAGAGGTATGGCGGGGAAGATGCGCATAGCCTCGTTCAAGCAAGCCAACATGTACGGCAAGCGCGCGGTTGCATTCTTGAAGTTGATGTCTTCTGCGCGTGTGAAGGCGGTTCGCACTTCTTCCGAAACTTTTTTGTAAGTGTCTGGATTCTTCAAAAGATAGTATGTGACACCGAGAAGCACCGTCGCTGTGGTCTCGGAACCCGCGAGCATGAAGAGGTCTGCGTTGTGCACTAGCTCTTCATCTGTAAGCTCGTGCTCCTCACCGCGCGAGCGCAGCATGAAGTCCATGAAGTCTCCGCGGTCGGCTTGCTCTTTACCCTGGATCCGGCTCATGGCGAGAGAGGCGGCATAGTTATGATGTTCTGTGCGCGACTGCTGTATCTTGTTGCCGAGAACAAGATTGAACAGCGTCTCAAGTAGTGGAAAGCTCATTACCAACATCAACACAGGCATGAATCTCAACATCTTGTCAATTTTCTCAATCCAAGCGTTCGATTCTCCAGTTTCCAGTCCATCCAAGGACTTCCCAAAAGAAAGATCGGCGATCAGATCGAAAGTCGTCAGGTTGTACCAGCGGGCCATGTCAGCCGGCTTACCAGACTGCGCACATTCGGAGAGGCGTTGCATAAGCAGGTCGATGTACACCCGGATCAATCGCTCTTGCTGGGCCAGTGCCTTTTCTGAGAACGCCGGCAGCATAGCTCTGCGCATGCGGAAGTGATTGCTTGAATTTGCTGCTATGATCTGGTTTGGGTCCATAACGTTGGGGGGGAAGTGTTTGCGTAGCTCTGCATGCCCATGTCCGTAGATGTCCTTCCAAGCGCTCGGACTGATGAAAGATAGCTCATCCACGCCGATCCGCACTACTTCACCGTGCTTGCGGTGTTCTTCGCTGATTTGGGAATCGACGTTTCCTCCTATGCGTGCGACCATGCATGCGACGTCGAAGGCTGCCCATAGTTTCGGTCCAGGATACTTGCTGAGTGGGTGAAAGAAGACATTGTATACAACGCGAACGACGCTTCTTAAGATCTTAAAAGTCACGAGGAAGCCGAATGCAAGTGCAATCCCTCTTACGGAGACGAGGTCAATGACACTGACCTTCGTAACAACAGATTGTATTGCGACTGCCATGTCTGCTCGCGGAAGTGTGTTGGTCAGCGGTGGAGGCACGGTCCGATGAGTCAGTTTCGAGGTCGAAGCTGTGTTTTGAATGAAGCGCGCATGCTAGTGATGTCAATATTACCGTTTACGCATAACGGCAGCCGTGTCGATCGAGAACACGTCACAGGACAGGCGACGGTCGCGCGTATAGCCGCCAATCTAGCTCCAAAAACATGGGACGAAACGTGGACGTTGACAAAAAGTGTGGCGGTGATGGAAGATGGCTGGCTGATCGAGGGGAATATCACTCACATGCGGCTAGCCTGCTTGGCGCCTTTTGTCGCTGCCGCCAAAGCCGTTGTGCGCCTGTCGAGAACACCGCCGTCAGGAGCCAAGCAACAACAAGTCCAGCTTTCCGGCTATTCGGCTTTAGTATATGCATGTTCTCATTAATCTGTGGGCGCTGGCTGGGCTATGTAAGGGTATGATGCCCCGCGCAGCTTCCTCTTGACTCCGCAACGCCTTATGGACTTCATATACAGCGACCAAGTCTACAACAGACATCAAATGCAACATCTCGGTCCGGTCTAATCGCCCTGTTCAGCTTACCTAAACGATCGACGCTCAACGTGTGCGCATCGCATCAACCTCGGAATAGACGCGTGCGTTGCAGCCCGAGCTGGACCACGCGACAAGCTGCATATGCCCGTCTCGGGCTTCCTTCGACTGGACTACTGGTTATGAGGAGATCTGTACAGGATCTCAAGCAGCTCAAACAGGCGGAGGAGGTTTGCTAGCCAGCCGCTTCTCCTGCTCCTCCTTGTCGAGCGTTTCCCATTCAGCGACGTTCTTGTCCTGTCTTGGGTCAGAGATAGATCTTCGAGAGACCGAGTGACGAGCGACTTACCCACTCCGCAATGCATTCCGGTTTCCAATTGCACTGTTCGACCTCCCCGTACATGGCATGACTGTGGCGAGGATGGCGGGAAGGCCAACCGGAGGCGTGGTAGTGATGCTTCACAAGGGCGCCTCGCGAGTCGTGGTTCCCTGAATCGGAGTGCCCTTGCCCAGCAGCAAAGGCCTCTACATTGAGAACCAGTACGCCGTTCTGGAGTCTGGATTCTGCCAGGTTGTGGAAAGGGTCCCAGGTAACCTCCCTTCCGTGGTTTTGCGCAGTCATCTGCTCAAGCACCGCTTTTGTGAAAGCTGATGGACCGGTTCCACTGATAACCTCGTTGAAGTCGAGCTGGAGCTTTGAGATTGGCACACCCTTCTCGTGTGAGAGGTTGTGCAGCCATTCTTGGATGTTCTCGATCAAGCGCATCATTACTGGCAGTCGTGGTTTCGCGGCGAAGGTCCATTGGCAGAACGACTTGCACTTGGAACCCAGGATTGGGTGGTCCACGAAAGCAGGCTCGTCAATCTCAACGCCGATAATCATGTCGACGTCATGTTCGTTGTACCTCTCTGGAATGAACCTGTCTATAGAACGGAGGCACTCGACATCGATATCTGCGTATACGCCTCCTTCGGCATACATGACGAGGTATCGCAGCAGGTCAGCCTTGATGATGGTGATGTCCAGCTCGCGATACAACGTGACGATATCTGGACGGTTGAAACCGTGCATACCGTAGTGCCACTCGACATATGCTAAAGCATTATCGTCCGTGAGGACTTCGTACCGGTAACTCGGGTTCTTGGCTGGCCATGTCTTCGCCGAGTCCGAATCACGCTGCTCGAAAGCTAACGGTCCAGTCTTCCATGTCTGCCAGATCTTCCGAGGAATAACGCTCAGTTCTGCTTGGATTGGCTGCTGGTACTTTCTTTCCCGTCTGTACCGGTGCGCGGCGCGGACAGGGGCGGTGAAGAAGTACGAGTTGGTGAAGAACAAGATCAGAAATATGACGAGGAGGTAGGCAGGCAAAACTCTCCTGACTTGTGTGGTGAACTTGCTCCTGAAGTGAGAGGCAATGGGCGAGTGAGCAGGCATCTTCGTGTCAAGGTAGAGCTTGAGTGGAGGTGGACGAGATGGTCGAGTGCGCATCCTGAGTTAATCACAAATTTGCAGGATCCACGCCTCCCGCCCATCATTAAAGAGTTCCCTGCCAAATAACCCTTACCGCCTCGTAATCCTTGGCCTCATCGATCGTCAATCTCTCGAGGGCCAGACAGACTTGCATGACTTGGTACGTACACCTCGACAGGTCACTATCACGAGCTAACAGACTCGAAGGCCGAGCTTCGTGGGCGAGTCCAGATCGGAATCGTGGTTTCGGTCCAATGAACGAAGAGAGCAAATCTAAGGCGATCAAGGTGAAGCTTATCCAAGTGCGCCCTGTGCGTGCAGCGGCTCACTTGCATATTTCGGGGTCTGGCCGAATAGGCAGTTGCCGCGACCTTGTACCTGATCAGTCGTTCGTCCCCAATAACGGACGACCAAGCCTTGCCGTTAACTATTGTGGCCCCCAAATCAGGTGCTTCCCCGCATCACGCGAATTTGACATTCACAGCGTTCATTTTGAAAGGGTCGTGCCTCCTCGGTACCTCGGCATTGGACCAACTCCAGCGAACGCCTCAACGATCATTGGCCGGTAGAGTCTCCCCGCTCCTATATTTGACATTTCGACAATACACTAAAGTCGGTCATCAAATGCACGATCACCTACTTGGAATTAGCCTGACGTCCACCCTGTGGTACAAGGATTGTCGCATTGAAGTTCCCAATTTGCCTAGCGCATGCATAACGCTGCTCGGAGCAGGGTGAACGCACGCATCTGAAAGACTCCAGCCCTTCATTTACCATCGGGGGTCGACTATCATCTGAATGTATAGCAGTCTGTACCCACGACCATTCCATTGCAAACATGCCCACGAAAATCGAAGGACCACTGGACCACGGTGTACTTGAAGATGTCAAGTTAGATACTACAGCCTGGAAATCAGGACGAGCTACTCGTTGGAGTCTTGATGTTGTTCGTCCAGAGTTTCTTTCTCTGAGGCCTGGTAGCCCGAAGAAGCTGCTGAGGCGTACAGCGTGGCTCGACGGTTTACGAGGCTTCGCTGCATTCTTAGTCTATCTTCACCATCACCAGCTATGGTCGCACGACATCCACGGGAATGTGGTCTTCGAAAACGGTTTTGGCTACGACAAACGCCATTACTTTGCTGCGCTGCCTTTCATCAGGCACTTCTTCTCTGGCGGGCACTTCGCAGTTGCCATTTTCTTCGTCATCTCCGGCTATGTACTGTCTGTCAAATCTCTCGGAGCAATTCAGAAGAGCCAGCATATGGTCTCGGCAGATGCTGTTGGTTCTGCTCTTTTCCGACGCTGGTTGCGTCTCTATCTTCCAGTCATTGGGTTCACACTGTCTTGGATGATTATTCGACACTGGACCAACGTATGGGTCGACTTCGGTGAACGCAAAGATACGTGGGGTGAAGAGTTCAAGACCTGGTACTACGCCTTCAAGAACTACAGCTTCGTGTTCCTTACTGGTGATAACCTCGACTTCACGACCAAGTACAACGGCCATTTGTGGTCAATCCCAATAGGTTCGTTTCACGGAAACTCACACATGTGATCTGGCTGACCCATTGCGTAGAGTTTAAGGGATCGATCATTATTTACACCGTAACTTCGGCTCTCTCACGGTGCACGAGAAACGCCAGGTTGTGGTGCGAGCTTGCAATGATCATTTATTTCCTGTACGTCGTCGACGGTTGGTATGGTGCTCTTTTCATGGGCGGCATGCTGCTATCCGATCTCGACTTGCTCGCCCTCGAGGATGAGGAACCTCGCTTCCTAGCGAGATTGGGAGAGTTCAAAGAGTTGATATTCTTCCATCTCTTCATCGTCGCAATGTACCTCGGCGGTGTTCCTTCTTGCGAATCACCCGAGGGCAATCGAGACCTACTCGCTTCGTCGCCAGGTTGGAAGTGGCTCTTCAAATTCAAACCGCAGGCTGTATGGGATGCCAAGTGGTTCTACCTCACTTGGGCCGCTATCCTCACCGTCGCATCTGTTCCTCGACTACCATGGCTGAAGCGCTTCTTCGAGACGCGCTTCTGCCAATATCTCGGACGCATTTCTTTCGCCCTCTACCTTGTCCACGGCATTGTTATCTTCGTGCTAGCCGATCGACTCTATGCAGCTGTAGGATTCAAGAAAAACGGGCACAAGAATATCCCTCAGTGGGTCGACATCTTTCCTTTGGCTATGAATGGACCTATGGGCTTCGAGCTGGCGTTTTGGGCGGTGCAGGTCATCAACATTCCTGTCACATTCTATGTCGCCGAAGTTGTCACGAAGCTCTTCGATGAGCCAAGCGTCAAAGCATCCAATTGGCTCTACAAGAAGACTCTGGCGCCGCAATCGCCATCGCCGAAGCGATGAACTCGATACAGCAGTCAGATTCTATTAAATTCACATGACATCGGTACGATTATCATCGTACAAACTCAGTCAAATCTCCGTCTGTGCTTACCCTCAACACAATGCTCGCGCGCCGGACCTTCACGTGTATTCACATGTACCTCGGAGCGTTCAGCCGCCCGCTGTCGTAGCATCACGGCGAGGCTGACAACGTTCTCGGTGACATGTCGCGCAGAATTTTATTGGTTTGCTGCAAGGGGCCTGGGCCCCGGCACTAATGCACCCAAGAACATGGGGTAGTTACCAGTACGCGGGGTAGCGGGCACTTGCACGGCTAGCGGCTTTCGTCCTTTGAGAAGCCTCACGGCGGAGTTGGGCCCGTTCCTGCACATCCGGCCCGCTCTTATCACGATCCTGTGAGTGGCTAAGAGATATCCGTAGCCGCCGTGATGACCTTTACAGATGTTAGCTTACCAGACCAGAACTCACATGTCGCCGATCACTCGGTCATTCCCTAGGCTGATTATCAGACGCAGTACATGGCCACTGGCGCGGAGCGTGTCGCACGTAGGTAATTTCGGTACCTTTGATGCTCACATGAAGACTGCCATCCACCCGACACCATGAAGCGGGTACGACATTTTCTCGCAGCTGCGCTCGTCCTGCTGGGACTCGTGTACTTCTTCACACAGCATGAGTCGATGTCACTAGGCGCCGAACCGGCTAAATCGCAGAATGGGTTACCAACAAACACTCATGCACACGACTTGCCTGAAGAAGATGCAAGTCACGAGGTACCTGCATCGGACAAGCTACCGCCGAGCTCGACTCATGCGGCATCTGGCGATGTACCAAATCTTACAGGGTCAGGTGACACTCCCTCAACAGCGACCGGTGACGAAGGCTCGGCAGGCATCGGCTTCGACTTCCAAAAAGACCTCAACCTTGAGCTTCCCATTGACACCTTCAAAGACCTAAGCAAGCATGCACCACAGAACTACGGCCCCAGTGGTGACCCATCCTACACCTACGCGACCTTCTTCGCGTCTCGCAACCCTTCAATTGAGGACCCCTATTACCTCGCTATTCACTCTTTGATCTATCGCATTCTCTGGTCGCCTCGTTCAAGATCCTCTTCGCACCCCTTTGTCGTTTTCGTCGGGGAATGGGTCTCTCCAGAGCAACGCCAACTTCTCTCCGGCGCAGGCGCACTCGTCCGCGAACTAGCACCCCTACCCTGGGACCCGCCCGACCCAGCGGTGCTCGACAGATGGAAAGACCTCTTCGCCAAACTGCACATGTGGAACGAAACCTCCTTCAGCCGCATCTTGTTCCTCGACGCGGACGCGCTCCCCATCGCGCCTATCGATGACATGTTCGAGCTCAAGGAAGAGTGGAAATGCATCGAGACGAAGATGCAACTCGACGACTTCTTACCAGGGGGTGACGGCGTGTGTGAGCGCTACATCTTCTCCGGCGTACCCGCAGACCCTTACTCGATATTCGACGCCAATATCAACGTCGGAAGCATGGTATTCACGCCCAACGCGCGACAGCACCGGCGGCTGCTGCAGAATTACTTGAAGTTTGACAAGTACGATGTCAAGATGGCTGAGCAGGCATTTCTGAACTGGCAGTTCGGTGTCAATAGCGCGTATCCGCCTGGGATGCTGGAGAGGGAGTATGGTGCGTTTTTCCCGGATGAGAAGGGGGAAAGGGGGATGAAGGTCGTGCATGAGAAAATTTGGGCGGCGAGAGGCGGGTTCTGGAAGGATGAGTGGGAGGGTACATGGAAGGAGATGCTGAAGTTTTATCGGAGTGAGGAGTTCATGGCGGCGAGAGCGGCAGGTGGTGTCAGTCCAGGGTCAACGAGCCAGGGGTCGGGATAGATATCGATGATGGGCCAATATATACCACAGTAAGGCAATGTTGATGTGAATAGCTATGCAAATGTACATGCACATATGGTTCGGTGTGAAGAATGAATGGATACAATACTACCCTGCAATGCCGCTAAACTCATAAATAATCATACAATATCTCTCACATTCACTGCCAGTCACTCTAAACCTGGAGCTCAGTGCGTTCAGCAGGCTCCAGAACACCGCCACGAGTGTTAGCCTGCTCAGCCTTGCTCCAGCTACGGCCACCAGGACCCATCTGGAGGCGGTCGGTATCGACGAAACCATCCTTGGCGATCGAGGACGAGTCCCACTTGGCAGAGGTGATTGGATTAACGTGGAGCACATACATCGTGTCGATCTCCTCGAGCGAGCGGTCCTTGGACTCGATCATGAAGAAGTAGACGATCCAGAAGAGCAGAAAGCACGACACGCCAAAGACGAGGCCGTAGTAGTAGTCGATCTTGTCGGTGACAAGGGTCGAGACGAACGAGATGATGAAGTTGAATAGCCAGTTGGAGGCCGTGGCGAGAGCCATGCATGTTGCGCGGTAGCGCGCAGGATATAGCTCCCCAACGATTGCCCAAACGAGTGGGCCCCATGTAGTAGCGAAACCGACGATGAACAGGCAGGTGAAAACGATCATGACGTTACCGGCGACAGGGGTGGGAACGGGGGTACCATTGGCGTCGGGGGTGGAGACGTAGTGGCCGACGAAGGAGTAGATGAAAAGGCACAGGAACATCCAGGCGGCACCACACATCATAGCCATACGGCGGCCGACGTTCTCAACGATCCATAGACCACCGACAGTAGCGAGGACGTTGACGGTACCGAGGATGATGGAGGTGACATAAGGGTTCTTGAGACCAGTGGCGCTGAAGATAACAGTTCCGTAGTAGAAGAAATAGTTGGCACCGGTAAGCTGCTGGCCAGCCTGGAGGACCATACCGAGGAGAGTGCGGTAGAGCATACGAGGACCAGTGAAGATCTCATGCCACGGGTGGTCACCACCAGCCTTCTCAGCAGCAAGCTTCTCCTCAATCTCACGGATCTCGTTGTCAATGTAGGCGCTGTTGGGATCGATGCCGTTGAGGCGGGCCATGTTGGCGCGAGCCTCGTCAATTCGACCCATGCGGTAGGCGTAGCGGGGAGACTCGGGCAAGAGAAGGATAGTGCAACCAAGAATTATGGCCCAGAGAGCGGACAGACCATTCGGAATGCGCCACTGAGCATCGTTGGAGTAGTCCTTGGATGTGCCGTAGTTGACCATGTAGGCGGTCCAGATACCGAGGGTGATGAGCAACTGGTAAGAAGAGACAGTCGCACCACGGATGCGCTTGGGTATAGACTCGGACTGGTACATAGGGACTACGGTGGAGAGGGCTCCAATGCCGAGACCGGCAGTGAAACGACCCATAGCGAATTGAACCCAGACGCGCTTGGAGGTGATCTCGATGATCACACCAATGATGTAGAAGAAAGCGGAACCAGAGATGGTAAGACGACGACCATAGGTATCAGCCAGAGGAGCGGAGATCAAGCAACCGAACAGGGTACCGATGCTACAAATTGTTAGGATAGTCGATTGTGAGGTATTCAATATAACCTACCAGAGAAGACCGACGATGGTTCCTTGGCGGATGGCGGAGAACTCGCCGTTCTCGCCAAACCTCTCAAGAAAGTCAGACATCTGGAGGAAACCAGAGATCTGCCCAGACTCGTATCCGAACATGAAGCCACCAATACTGGCGACCGCTCCGAGAATTACAGCAACAGCGGGAACACGACCCGTAGGCTCGATGTCAGCAGCATCCCTGGTAGGGGATACAGTCCGCGCGGGCGTCTCAGCAGGAGTTGAGGACTCGGGAGTTCCCTTTTCAGCCACCTCATCGGTGGTCTTCTTGCCGAAGAAACGCATGGTGGGCGCGTTGGACACGGAGTCCTTTATTGAACTAATAAGAATGCTAGAACCGCAAAGTACAGAGGCTGTTGCTCTTGCAGTCAACACAGATTGCTGAACGAGTTGATGGGGGAGAACTGGAGAAAGAAGCTGGAATGCGGGTTTTGAGGAGAACTTATGTCGTGTGACGGCGCGGAGACTATGGTTTGGCCTGCTGAGGAGTGGAGCCCCGCTGTCAGTTTCAATCTTGCAGCCGGGGCTTCATTTCTTCTCTAGTATCGCGACTGGAGTAAGCAAGACCGCGAATAATGGGGCTATATGATGTAATGCCATGCTGGATGTCGTCGACGCTCGCGCTCACGGATGCTGCAGGGCCGGATGCTTGGCCGGAGAACAAATTTGCCTTGACTCGTGACCGGGGAACATGACGGAATGTCGGCAACACAGGCTCGAGTACAAGTTGTTCGACCCACGCCTTCCATCATACATGTGCGCAGCTCCCCTCAAAAACAGTGTCCAGGCAAACATCGCTGCGGCGGAGTCACCCACGAATGCGGGTAATGGGGTGGGCTAACAGCGTGAGGCTCTGCGGATCGGTGTTCGGACAGTATTATTGAGATGTCGGTATCGAGCATCTCATGTCCGTGTCTCCCGACGGGTCGATGTCGCAGTGGAGTGACTTGGCAGTGGTTGGCTGCGGGCGCCGATCTTGACCGAGCTGCGGCAACTTAGCGCCCGCAGAGCCTCGTTGCTGGTCCCGAGGTTGCATCACTAGTGGTCAGCAGCCTGCGCAGGGAAGAACGGGTGCCGAGAATCTTGAAGAAAATTCTTCGTGGGTTCGAAAAAGAGGGCCATGGTGGAGCAATAATTGCTAGTTTTGCATGCAATCTCTGTCGTCAGGGCAAAACTCGGGATTGTTGGCTGCCGAAGAAGAGCCGGATGACGATGTTGAGCTCGCTTCTTACGATGGAGTGGCGGCCTCACAGTTCAGGGACAGTCTCGCGTGTGCTGGTGATACTGTTAGCGGGGGATGAGCGCTGCATAAAGAGGAGACATAACTATGGAGATAAAGGCGGGATAGGCTTACCATGCGTTCACTCCACAGCACGCCCAAACCTGGCCGCGTGCCTTTTCAGGACGAGCCACAGCAGCTTGCGGCGGAGAGCCCATGCGGATACTGCAACCTGCGGCATACTGTGCAACCTGAGGATATCCAAAACTCGGGAGCTTAGTTGCCCCATGGGTGGGGGGGGCAGGCGCTCTTATACTCATGCTCCGGACTGCGTTACTCCGGACTCTGGAGGGTGGGAGCCCCAGACTAAGCGTCTTCCACCAATGAAATATTTACTTGACCAAGAGGTGACAATTTGGGATACATTTCCTACAATATTGCACGGAACGTGAGTCGTGGCCTGACGGTCGGGCTACCCGGATCAGCATAGCCCAAATCCAACACCTCGGAGAGACGGGAGCATGTCACATGCTCGACGGTGACAGAGCTGGTATTCGTGGGGAGATGCGGTGAAACAGTGAATGAAACGCGTCATTTACGATGCATCCCTCGTCAAGAGTGGAACGCAACGCTGTTAAATATTCAACAGTGACTGAAGATTTCATCGAAGCGCATTCAGAGGTGCTGCTCCACGTGTGCTTATTGTCCCACGGGGGAGTCCGGAGAGGTGTGGAGAGCTCGAGCTTGGGCGTGGAGACATCGCGTGAGAGCCGCACTAACCCCTTCTTGCGTTAGCGTCTCAATGCAAGAGGTCCGGCTTCACAGGACGAGAGTTCTCCCAGTCGTAATGTGATTTACAATTTAATGAGACATGTTCAGCTAGCATGCACATGACTTCGTCGGCAAGAGCCTTAATTTTTGTAGATGCGTTGAGACTATTTAGTACTGCCCTCTCTTGATGAGAGGCATTCTTTGGTGGAAGGAACAGCACATCGTAATCGCAGCGACGCTCAGCCAAGAAGTCACAGGTGGATCTTTTGACTTTCAGACCGCAATACTAGTCGGTGCTTCCCCTATCTACACATGGTGCGCCTTCGGACGCAAGACTGCATCAGGATTCGCAGATACACAGTGCTCAACTTGAACGTAATGAGCAAGCCTGGTGATGTTAGTCTAGTGATGAGCTTTTCTTACAGCCACCGGGTAATTCGGTGTTACAGTTCCATACTTACAGTAGGTGTGCAGTTTCAAAGGGCCTGTACATCGTAGCTAGGACAACTCACATGCGTACGGGAGCGCAAATGAAGCACTCGCTCGGAAGCTGTTCAATTATAGAATCCAAAACTGATATTTAAAATACCATTGCTTAATAAACTCATTGTGATCATTTCAAAAGTAGGACATTGCATAGGAATCATCATGGAAGTTCGCTCAACAGTGTTCCACTCCGATGCCACAGCGTGCAAAGAGTTCAAAAATTGCCACGTCGTCCACCTTAACGTCACACATACAAATTGGAGCTCAGCCAGTGACCAAGTCACACAGATCGATACAAAAGCTGAGAGATCGTGGGAGAAGCGACCAACGCACTTATTCACGCGCCGCCTTTACAGCCGTAGCAGCGCAGAACCCGTATTGACTGGACAAGGAAACAACGGCAGGTTCTGCTTCACTATGATCTTCACTGGGACAAAGTCACCTTACCATACTTTGGGCTTTCATATTGACAGATCCAGGACTCAATTTCCCCGTGGACAAGGAACACTTCATACCGCAACGTCGCGTGTGTGCACCATGCTTGTGACACGATCGCCGAAAGCAGCCGATGGACCTCATGGTTTGCCTACCGTATACGTTTTGCAGTGCGCAGTCATCAGATAAAATACTGCTAAACAAACGATCATCGTCCGACAGCATAACTTATCAAACACGTGCCGCTTTACCAAAGACGTAAATTTTCACTGCGGCCACTTCACCGGCACATAGGTCACAACCATTGACGAGCAATGCCACAGCCTTGGCCCTAACCCAAGACCCTGTCCTCGTCTTCATGAAAATTACTCATTCACACCGAACACCCACGGGAGCTGCGTCATCAATCAAGAGGGATTTTGTGATGAATGCAACAAAGAAGTAACCGAAGCCGATGCTCCTAGATGTCAGGGACTGATAATGAAGTAAAGGAGAATTAATGGGAACGAGGAAGGGTGAGGCATGATCAGAAGATTGTCTTGTAGGCGTAGCTACTCCAATGCACGGTGCCGCTTCAGTCAAAGTAAACCATCCACAACGTTGACCTTTTTGATCACTGTAATGTTTATTGCGGTCTAGTTCTCGCTCATCTCTTACACTGTCTTCCGCAGGCACTTACTAATGTCCTTCAGCTGATGTTCAGCAAGCACATCCCATGGATGCAGCTTCATCCTGTCTTCCCAGAATACTCTGCGCTATGCACTCAGCACATCTTGTGACGGAAAGTCCACAGATGCAGTGGTCTAATAGAGTGTAGTGGCTTCATCCCACACGATTGAGCCATTTTCAGTGGGATAGTGCTAGGGACCTGTGCCGAGCTGGATCTACACCCTGTCAATAACTTGGTCTAGCTTTTGTTGTCGTGACACAGGCCTTAAGCTCGTACTTTGAACCATGCACTTAAAAGTGATCAAAAAACAAGTGCCTGGATATCTCCCTCGAGTCCCGTACTCTTTACTTTCTCATTTTGATTTGTCATCTCATCAAGCACAGGCACGAGGCTGATCTGTCCCTAATGTTTGCTAAACCGAAACTCACTCTGCGTGTAGAAGCTATGGCTGATCAAATTGGTTCTTGGCAGCTGGTTATGGATTGTTTGTTTTGATGTAGTATAAGAGAGGGCGACGTTATAGAGACATCATGCGAAAGAGAGTATGGTCAGAGTGCATAGATCGTCGAACCGCTAATTGGAATGGGCAGAGTTTTGGCAACAGAGCGACACCTAGACGAACACCACATTTCGAATATCTCAGATCCACGATTGCATTCTCCAACTGAAGCGTGGTCATGCGCTAGGTCTGATAGGGCATGGCGCACGGAAGTAGCGATCCGTTGACGTCAACACTCGAGCTCACATCTAACGGCTCCCAACGTCTAATTCTCGACCGTTGACAGATCGGTAGGGCCGTCAAACCGCTCATTACCTCAAGGATGCCAGAATACACGCCTCTCCTCGGTCGGTCGCGCAATGGCAACAGCAGAAATGCTATACCATGGAGCAAACGACTACACCACTTCACATGGGCGAACTTCGAAGTCACTATGTCGACTGGCGCTCTAGCAACGCTAATCGGCCAGCAGCCCTACGAGTTTCCCGGAAATGTTGCAATTGGCTCGTTCTTCGCGGTGTTCAACATCATCCTGTTCGTCACATTCACCGGGTTGATTGCATACCGTTTCAGCTCCGTCCGAGGCAGTCTGGCAAAGAGTCTCCACCATCCCCATGAGAGCTTCTTCTTCGGTGCCTACTTTGTGAGCCTTGCGCTCATCCTGTACTGCGCCGATTTGTACCTAGTCCCGTTGTGCGGTGACTGGCTGCTCAAAGCAATTGAGACGCTGTACTGGACATACGCTGGCGTTTGCATGCTCTTCACAGTGTTCCAATACCATGTCATCTTCGACCGTGTGAAGCTACCAGTCACTCACGCGCTGCCAGCATGGATCCTGCCCGTCTACCCATTCCTGATGCTCGGCGTGGTGGGCAGCGCCATACTGAAAAACCAGCCTGCGACAGTTGGCCTTCCCATCTTCATCGGCAGCATCGCCTTTCAAGGCCTGGGCTTCACAGTTGCATACTTCTTCCTGACGATCTACGTCACACGCCTCGTCAACAGCAACCTCCCCGATCCACCAAAGCGGCCAGCAATGTACGTCGCCGTCGGACCGGCAGCGTATACAGTCAACACATTCGTGGCGCTCGGCATGCAAGCGCCGAAGCACATCCCAGAGGGCTTTTTGGGAATCGACAGTATCCCCATTGGCGATGTGTTCAAGGTCATGGCTGTCGCTATCGGCGTGTTCCTGTGGCTTGTGTCGTTCTTCTTCAGCGCGCTGAGCACCGTCAGCGTGCTGATTTCTGCGAAGGACTCGCACTTCACGCTCAACTGGTGGGCGTTCATTTTCCCGAACGTGGGCTTGGTCGTTGGACTCCTGCAGCTCGGAGAAGCCCTCGATCTCCCCAGTGTGCAGAAGATTTGCACAGGTGCGACCGCCGTGCTCACATTGCTTTGGATATTCTGCGCCATCATGCATGTTCGCGCGCTGTCGAGGAAAGAAGTGTTGTGGCCAGGCCAGGACGAGGATATGGAGGATATGGATGGCAACCCAGAGGACATGGATGGCGAGGATGAGAGTGATGATGGGGCGTGAAGGCAGGCTCCGTGACATACGGAGCGACTCAGCGTGTCACGCCACGCGAAGCCGCGGTAACACACTGGGTTCATGGACAGTACATAGTACCGCATTTCATTCAACACAACAGTGACCGCGACATAAATGACATCCCCCTGCGATCGCATCCCACAACCTCCCGTCCCCCAACTACATGTCAGCCTACCTCAACCAGCCTGTGCAAATAAACACAATGGCGTGCTCAACATGCGGCACCGAAGCCTTTGCCTGGCTAGCCGAGACCTTCGTCTGCCCCACCTGTGGCGACGACGACTACGTAGTTCCGCTTTTCGCGACCGACCTCGAGCGAGAAAACGCCGCGAGACGCACAGACACAGGCGAAGAGCATATCACATTCACTGAAGGCAGGCGCGAGATCGGGAGCAGAAAGCGAAAGAGAACTGAAAGCAAGGATAGTGATACACAATAAGATCGTCGTGTATCCGACGCTGAATCCTCGGTCAGGATACGTGGAGTCTGCTTTGATATGTGAGGCGCTGTGTCGTAGCCTGGATTACTTGTGTGCTTCTTCGATTCTTTGAGCTTAAGCGCTTTCAAAATTGCTGGTCTATCTGCTCGATGGCATCGTGTGCACGCGGTGTCTTCGCTGATGATGTCGGGCGTTGTGGCTGGTGCTGACCGCTGGAGAAAATGGGGTGGAGAAGGCGATGGTGGCGGATGGGCCGTTTGCTACGTTGATGATCTGGAGATGATGGAATTGCTAAGATGGGTGGAGAGTGACTGGCAGGATGTAAGTAGATGTGGCGGGGTTAGTGCGCAATGCTAGGGGCTGTGAGGCCTTGGTGAACACTGAGGCTGTTGGTGCTAGGCCTTGTCCGTGAGCCGTGTTTGGAAATGGAGAGATGGTTGTATGAGGACTGAGTTTATGTGCGAGGCTACTGGAGATTGTAGGTAGTCGTCCTGCTTTTTGGGATCCGCAGCTGCAGGATGTTGCTTATACTATCGTCTTACCTGGCAGCAACTGTTCTCACAAGACCGGCACGAATTCTCAAGGAACTCGAAGTACGTATGCAACACGATAAATCGATATGTCCGGCCGTGCTGAGAGCTCAAAAGGACAGAAAATTTGCCCTTCTCAAAACCTGCGCCGCTATGGAGGCCGTGAACGGCTCTCTCCTTTCCCACTTTCCTCGTGCCCCGCCGTCCACTTCACTGTGCGGAAATCAACCTCCCTTCCCTTAGATAGCCTTGCTATCCTCATCCAAACCGTCGAGTCCATACGTCTGGACCATAGCCTTCTTCAAGTTCGGAAACGGCGTCTCGCTCGCAGCTTTCCAGATGCGGCTCCAAGAGCGAAGTGCTCGCTGTCTGTTCGTGGGCGCCTTATCAAATCGCGCTGCTCCATCCCAGACTAGATGTGTGAGCGTCTCTAGGGAAGGTGAGAACATATCGGCCAGGTGCTGGATAGTGGTTTCGATGGGCTGGTGCCAGTGTGACGGCCCCGACGTCGTCAATATGCCCGTGAGTGATATACCTGTCAGTGCGAGTGACTTGAGATTGCTGAAGCTCTGCAGAGTTGGCTGGCCGGCGCAATAGTCCGAAATTTCGGTGAAGGTTCCGTCGTATGAACAGCAATGTTCGTTTGAGTATAGATGCAACTCCTCGAGGGACTTCTTGTGAGATCGTGATAGGATTTCCACATAGTGAGGCCGCTCGCAATAACCGTTCTCGTAGATCGGATAGCCAAACTTGATTTGTAAATGCAGGACCCTGAGACCTGGGAATATGCCCCAATGATCCATTCGACAAAGGTCCGGGCCCAGGTCTAGACGGTCCTATATAGTCTGCTCGTCGGAAATATGCAGCTCCGTCAAGGGAGATGAATGTGTGAGATCATCCAGCCCGGCATAGTTCCCAAACTGACAGCCTGCCACCTTCGCACTCTTCAGCTTCGGGAACATAAAGTTGCTGAAATATATGTCGTCGCCAGAGCCATGGTACCTGGAACTTGTGCGGCTGGGATACGAGAGGGTCAGATTCCGCAAGTTGTCGAGTTGGCGAGTCTTGAGGTCGTCATGATAATATCGGTCCTGGAGTAAGTGGGTGATCGGTATAACCACTACTCGAGGGGTCATCGTCTGAGTGCCGAGTTCAATTGTTTCAACTCTTGGGAGTAGAAAACAATGCCAGAGAGGACCACCATTGTCCTTGGTCAACGATGCCTTCAACAAATTACCCATTTCGTACATCTTGTCCCCGTACCATTCGAGGCCGAAAGCGGTCACAAGCGTGGCCACATCGTCGTCTGTGTGTTTTGTGAAGCCTGCATAATTGTACCCCATCCGGGCGACACATGGAAGGCTCCTGAGACTAGGCTGCGCCTTAATTCGATCCACAAGTGCGTACGGGTCTTGGATTCACTTCCCACGAAGGTTGTACTCCGGCTCGCAGTACTCCTCAACGATGCCGTGGAAATGCCTGCAAGTAAGTGAAAAGCTGCACAACGTCTTCGAAAACTCGCTGTCAACGGCGTTGAAAATCTCGCGCAGAATTTCAGTCGGCAAGTCCATGATGGCGGTACCTGAAGCCCACACTGGCGCGGTCGTCGCGGTCTTAACGGACGACATGGCTGCGTGCAGGCTGCGGTCTACGGGTGACCGCGAGGGCCCGTGTGCTTGTGACGCGGATGCTGGAGATCTGGGAGAGCGAGCTTGCAGCTTCTTTCCGATATTATTGTTCATGGCCACCGCGGTGGATGCTTGCGGTTGTTGTTCGAGGCAGGCCGGGAAGTGTTCACGTGAAGGCGAGGTGAAGGTGAGGAGAAGGTGACGTGTAGGTGCGGTGAAGGCGCGGTGAAGGAGCCGGGACACCCGGTGTAACGGGACACTTATTCTTCTGGAGGCTCGGATGGTGCTCAACGCGCTTTTACATAAATGTGGGCAGTGCGCATTTATTCTAGAGCTTGCGCTCTTCTAGCACATCAGCATCTGACGCTGAACAACGTGTCGTTGACTATGCTGTCGTTCGTTCTGTCAGTGCCGTCTTTCGACTCTCTCCCAATACCCTCTGTTCATTCGCGACATTGCGCATTTAGAGAAAGCTCAGTGGGCTAGAAAAGAAGCTAAGATAGAAGAGATCAAGACTGCAGACTTATAGGATTGAATTAAAGTAGGGAATGTGCACCCTGGCAGTTTCTCTGCTTTAGTGGCAAGATTGTCAGAACGCGACTGACCGGCCGTGCGTCTCAAGCGACATTTAGCAGATATAGCGTGCTAAGATATCTGCGAGTGGCAATGCGCGCTGTGGCTGAGGACCGCGACTTCCAGTCATCCGGCTTCAGACAGCTTTTATTCCTAGTCTTGCAGCCTGTGTCGTGCTGGTTGCTGTTGCAGAGAGCTGCGTTTTACACCTGTTGCGCGCATAGTTTAATTTCACTTTACGTAAATTTTTCTTACTATAGCAGGTGCAGATACTTCACATAGATTATTAAATTATTAATGTTTACTAACTTAACGTAGATTATCACCTAGCTGGCCATATCACTGAACTGGCCATTTTCTCTTGGCACAACTAACACAAGTTACTGCAACTAACGTACCCCACGGGCGAGCGAGCCAACGGGCGAGCGAGCCACTTTTGCCAAGCCCCTACCAAAGTACCCTTTCTATACCAATGTCTCAACAACAACCTATTATTAACGCGTCTTAAGAAGCTTAGGTACAGCTTGCGCTTTAAGCTCTTAAACAAGACGCAAATCTCTCCTAGCAACGCGCTGCAGCTATCTATAAAGTGCCTCAAAGCACGCTAAGCCATTAACACACTAGACAACCTTCACAAGGCAATACTGTGCCTAACTTACAAGGATTAGATAATAACAAGGAGAGGGTAATTGTTAAGCACATACTTAAGCTAGACGCGCAAGGATTTGGCCCCTAGCTTGCAGATGTGGCTGCTATGGCCAATTCTCTGCGCGCTGAGCGCAATCTAGGCCCTGTTGGCGTAAACTGGCCTAGTACGTTTGTTAAGCGTTAACTAGAGCTTAAAGTAAAGTTTAATCACAAGTATAACTACAAGTAAGCCCTCTACAAGGATTTAGGGGTTGTGCAGGGCTAGTTTAGCCTAGTAGCTAACATTAAAGCTAAGTATAGCATCTAGGATAACAAGACCTACAACTTTAATAAGACAGGCTTTATAATAGGCTAGATCTCCTTAGGAGTAGTTGTTACAGCTTTAGAGAGACTAGGAAGGCTAAAAATAGTCTAGCTAGGCAACTAGGAGTGGACAATAGTTATATAGGGCATTAATGCAAAAGGATAGGCTATTCTGCCCTTTATTATCTTTAAGGCACGCCACTACCTCTCTAGCTAGTACAAGGAGGAAGACCTGCCCTAGGATTAGGTTATTAGAGTCTCTAGTAATAGCTAGACTACTAATAAGCTTAGTCTTAAGTAGTTAAAGCACTTTAACGCGCATATAAAGGGGCAAACTGTTAGTACCTACTAACTGCTAGTTATTAATAGCTACAAGAGCCACAACTTGCTCTAATTCTAGCAATACTGCAAGGATAACAAGATTGTTACTATATGTATACCTCTGCACTTATCACACCTCCTACAGCCACTTAATATAGGTTGTTTTGCCCCTTTAAAGCTAGCGTATAGGCGCTAAGCTAAAATACTTATGCGTAACTAGATTACCTACCTTACAAAGACTAAGTTCCTCCTATGCTTTAAAGCAGCCTACAATATAGTGTTTACTCCTAGCAATATCTAAGGAGGGTTCTAAGGTGCTAGATTAGTCCCCTTTAACCTAGAATAGGTTATTTTAACCCTTAATATAAAGCTGCAGACTCTATTACTACTACTCCCTACTAATAGCTGTAAAGTTATAAGACTTTGTTCTTATAATCTTTATCTAGCGTATTTCCCTTTTTAGTATAGTGCTATGCTTACCTAAGCATTGCTATCGTAATCTCCAAGAAGAGAGGATTAGAATGGTGTGCTTACGAAGCCTGTATCTCCTCT
>NW_022984824.1:189199-192139 GCF_010094145.1 Didymella exigua CBS 183.55
AAAGTTTTGGGGGGTACCCACGAAGGACGTTGGAGTATACCCATTCCGCCAGCCTATATTACATAACCCTACCTTACCTCTATTAGGCTATACGCTTCCTATTTGGACAAAGCTAGTCTAGATTTGTCTAGGTCCTTCTAGACTAGGAAGAAAGTAGTCTAGTCCTTCCCCTACTTTCTTTACAATAGCAAGCCCTAGCAGTCACAAACCCCTAGCAATACCCTAGAATTTAGGTTACAATTAACTCTAATTTAAGAGAAATATAAGAAGTAGTAGGGTAGCTTACTAGACTCTGTTCTAAGCGCGCTTAAGCACTACGCAAAGGGGGGAGCAATTTTATCCTACAAGCTAGTTTTAGCCTAATAGGAAATTAGCAAGCTTTAAGCAGCTAATAAGGCTGCTACGCAACAAAAATTACACAAAAGAAAGCAGGTTTAGAAGGAAGGGACCCTAATAGTTAGAGATAGGCAGCGACTAGCAGCTCTAAAGGAGTTTGGGGCGCGTGGTGATGGGAAGAAGCCAAAGAAGCAGGTGCGCGCTTAAGAGGGTGAGCCAACCTAAAGGCGCTGCAGAAGGTGCAATCAGACTAGCCACAACGCGCGAACGTGCAAGATTGATGTAGAAGTAGTCTCTGAGTGATATTATATGCCGTAGTCTACCACAGAGTGCCAAAGTGTGGTGTTTTAGGCCATAATAGGTCAGGTTTTGGTGGGGGCTTGGCAAAAGTGGCTCGCTCGCCCGTGGGGTACGTTACAACTACTTGCTATTAAATAGTAACCTAGCATACTGCGTGCTTGCGTTAGATTTAGAAGATGTTTCTGCACCCTCCTGGCACGTTTGTGCGTTGTGTCCAGTCTTGCTATAGTTCCTACAGCGCTGAACAGTTGACTAAGCTCCTAGTTAACCACCTCCACCCCAAGTCTTCTTAGATGGCTGAGCTACTACACACGCCTCAGCAGCTACCCGCGATGCTGCTAGGCCATACTCAAGTATGCCACTATGCTGAATCTGCTTTCTCTTACACAATTTTCTCTTAGTTATTACTGCTAATTGCTCTTCAAGCTCTCGCACGCAGGCCTTAATAAGGATATTTTTATATAGTATCTCTTTAGCCCCTTTTATAAGCTTTAAGAACCCCTCTTATACTATACTTAGTAATTATTAGAAGGAGTTACTTATAAGCTTAGATTAAGACCTAAACTTGTGTGTATTGCTTAGCGTCTTAGATTGCTACAGTATTTTAGGTAGAGGTACTACTAGTAGGGTATACAGCTACACTTTAAGGCAATCTAACACTACCTGTGTGTTAGTAGGAATAAGCCCTAATGCCTTAAAGGCCTTTTAGTAGTTAACCTTTATAAATATATTAAGGAATATATCCCTAAAGGCTAGTAGGAAGCCTTCCTTATTAATATAGAAGATATATTAGCATGCTAAGTCTTAAATATATTAGGAGTACTTATACTTTAATAGTAAGAAATAGACTATATTAAGTAGCTAGAAGATATATAATAAGTAAGGTAGTATATAGAGAGTAAGGATTTAGTTCTCTAGGTAATAGTCCTTAAACTCCTAGTTAAGATAGCTCTTATAGCTGTCTAAGATAAGCAACCTATACACCCCTACCTAACACATCTTTATATACATGTTAAAGTGCTTTAACTACTTAAGGCTAAGTATATTATTTATCTAACTATTCTTAGAGACTAAGAGCTTCTAATTATAGGGTATATCTATCTCCTTATACTAGGCAGAGATGTAGACGTGTCCTTTGTAGATAATAAAAGGCAGGGTTGCATACCTAGCAGCGCAGATGCTCTAGATAACAGTAACCTACTCGCAATCACCTGGCTGAACAAGCTCTAGCTAAGCACGTCTCTCTAAGCCTGTTACAACCTTTAAAGACAAAGCAACACCTATCTAGAACCTAGTTTTATTAAAGTTATGTATATTATTATTACAAACACTATACTTAACTTAAGTATCCTCTACTAGCTTAAACTACACGCTAATTATCTTAGGATCTTCCTATAGTATCCTCTGTCTATCCTTAGCTTAATTAAAGGCTATTTTAAGCTTGTCTAAACACGTTATAAGCCTACTAGCCTATTATTTACTAACAGGCTCTTCACTATGCACACTAAGTATCTTATTAGCTATATCTGCTACCTTATATAGCTAGGGCGCAAATCCTTATAAATTAAGGTTAAGTATATACTAGACAATTGTCTGCTCCTCTAGTATAGTAAGTTTCTAGCAATTAGTATGTATGTCTAGTTAAAATATAATATTGCAAAGGCAATTAGAGACCTGCTAATAAGGTACGTTCAACACTCTAGCAGCGCTGTAGATACTGTGAAATTAGCTAGCATAGAAGGCCTAGATAGCAAGGATAACTCTACCTTCTCTAGTAGTATTCTGAAGTTGTTGTTGTTAAGGCATGTTGTGTTAGGGTAAAAGGTGGTCGTGCTAAGAGAAAGTGGCCAGTTTGGTGATATGGCTGGCTCGGTGATAATCTACGTTACTATATTAAGTCACTAACAATCCTTAATCCTAGGTTTGACTAAACTTTAGAGTTATAATTGTACAACCTTATTAAAGACTATTGCTGTTATGAAGGCCCTTCGCGTAAGTAAGCTCGCCAGCCATCCAGCGTCTTCAGTGACGATTGCGTATCTGGATGTTGTCCGCCAAGGACTTGCTCGCGCAAGTGGAAGCATAATTTTATCAAGGCAACAGCCTCCATATGACAAGACTGCGACCACAGTGTGTAGGCAAGGTTGGCCATGCTAGTCAGCGTGTCAGGATGCTCATCGCCAAGCACTCTCTTTGTTGTCTCCATCACTTGCACCTCCAGCGTCTTAGCCTCGTTCCATCGCCCTTGGTTCCTATATGTTGATGCCAGGTTGGCCATGCTAGTCAGCGTGTCAGGATGCTCAT
>NW_022984824.1:192940-193219 GCF_010094145.1 Didymella exigua CBS 183.55
TCCATCGCCCTTGGTTCCAGTACGTCGCTGCCAGGTTGCCCATGCTGCTCAGCGTGTCAGGATGCTCATTGCCAAGCACTCTCTTTGTTGTCTCTATCACTTGCACCTCTAGCTTCTCAGCCTCGTTCCATCGCCCTTGGTTCCTGTACGTTGATGCCAGGTTGGCCATGCTGGTTAGCGTGTTAGGATGCTCATCGCCAAGCACTCTGTTTGTTGTCTCCATTACTTGCACCTCCAGCTTCTCAGCCTCGCTCCATCGCCCTTGGTTCCTGTACGTTG
>NW_022984824.1:193331-216215 GCF_010094145.1 Didymella exigua CBS 183.55
CCAGGTTGGCCATGCTGGTCAGCGTGTTAGGATGCTTATCGCCAAGCACTCTCTTCGTTGTCTCCATTACTTGCACCTCCAGCTTCTCAGCCTCGTTCCATCGCCCTTGGTTCCAGTACGTCGCTGCCAGGTTGGCCATGCTGCTCAGCGTGTCAGGATGCTCATTGCCAAGCACTCTCTTTGTTGTCTCCATCACTTGCACCTCTAGCTTCTTAGCCTCGTTCCATCGCCCTTGGTTCCTGTACGTTGCTGCCAGGTTGGCCATGCTGGTCAGCGTGTTAGGATGCTTATCGCCAAGCACTCTCTTCCTTGTCTCCATCACTTGCACCTCCAGCTTCTCAGCCTCGCTCCATTGCCCTTGGTTCCTGTACGTTGATGCCAGGTTGGCCATGCTGGTCAGCGTGTCAGGATGCTCATCGCCAAGCACTCTCTTTGTTGTCTTCATCACTTGCACCTCCAGCTCTCCAGCTGCCTTATATTGACCATCACTGTACAGAGCCATAGCACACTTCCATGTAAGGTCCAATCTCTCGTCGTTGTCCCTTTGACTATGCGACAGGACATACTGTGCGTGTGGAAGCAGTCGTCTCCACTTGCTTCTGTTATTGGGATTGTTGTCTGGAAACACCTGGAGTAGTTGTGTGATTGTGCGTTGGATCCATTCGTGGAGCTGTCCCTTCGCCTGCAGCCTCTTTCGCAGCGCATAATGGACGAGTTGATGAACATCAAGTGCTGACTCAGCAGGTCGCCTGGTAACAAGCGCATACCTGTCAAGTACCTTGATGGCATCTTCGCGGGCCTGTGGCGAAGCTGTCTCTAGAAGATCGAGCGGGATGTCCTTTCGATCCACGCATGCAGCAAGCAAGAGGTAGTCTGCAGCGACCTCACTGCTATGGCGGACCTGACTCATAGAGAGAAATAGTGTAGCAGCTACAGTGTTTCTCAGACTAGATTCCTGCCGCTTACCCTTAGACAAGTCATTGCTGTACTCGACAGCTGCTTCTTTGTGCTCGGCTAGCTGTGCTCGGTACTGCTGCACCGTCACACTACTAGCGTTTATGCACGCTGCCGCTTGCGCGATTGCCAGAGGCAGAAACGATAACTCTCTAAGCAGGTGCATAGCGTCCTGCTGTCCAGCGCTCGAAAGCGGCGCTGTTAAGCGGTTTTGTAGCATCCTCAGCGCTGTGTCTGGCGTCAGCTCAAGCAGCGCTATGACATTCTTTGGAGCAAGCGCCTCCGCTGTATCGCTCTCTGTTGTTGTTGTGAAGATGACAGAACACAGCTTGGATTGCGGCAGAAAGTCGGCTACGGCTGCAGCTTCGCTTGTAAACAATGAGCCACTGGGCCGTACAGTGATGCCATCAGCGTTGTCAAAGATCAGTAAGCACTGCTGCGTACTTAGTTCTGCCACGCAGCGTCTAACAATCTGCTTGATGTCTGCCTGGTCATCGTCACAGCCAGGAATACCGAGCTTCTGCGCAACGCTTGCATACGACCGGTAGAGGCTGTCTGTGTCGCTCGCGTCCATCCAGAAAACCGAGCAGCTCTTGTTGTTCAGTTTCGCTCTGTGTGCCACCTCGAGTGCGAGCTGCGACTTGCCTGTTCCTCCTGGCCCGACTATCGCTAGCGTGGTAGTAGTCTGGTCGTTGCTGAAGAGCGCCGCTTCTACTTCAGCGAGCTGTGGCTCGCGACCCACAAAAGACTCGTTTCGTGAGAATGGTATGATCGACGGTGCGCTGCCAGCTGCCTCTATCTCGGCCTGCAGTCTCCTTTGTGCATTCTCCTGTCCTTCGCCGTACGTAATCGGCATCGAGATGCCAACCACTCCAAGCAGGCAGTACACGATGTCTTCTTCTTCAGTCGTTGTGCGATTCTCAGCCCACCGCCTTCGTTCAGATGTGCTGAACTGGTCCAAACAACAGTTGCGCAGTGCCGCGAGCGGTAGGCCGGTGATGTCGTGCAGAAGTCGATCGAGTGATGCTTTGTCGCCTATGCGATGTCCTTTACAAGAGAAGAACTCGACCGATACTGGCGCGATCAGCTCTTGGAGCGTCCAGCCTCGACTGAACCATGCACTTGCACGGAATGACGCCTCCCAGTCGCTGCACGGGGCCGTCTCTGTCGCAGCTGACGTTGACACGTCTGACATGAAGACGTAGCATCGGGCCGCGTTCTGGTACCACTGGAACATGGAGTTGATCGCTCTTGAGCGCTCGTTGTTGTCCCATCTGTCGATGCAGCATGTGTCGATCCAGAAGTACAGCAGCCCGTCCCGAGCGGCCTGTTCGGCACAGAACTGTAGCTTTACATGGCCTTCTTCTCTTTTTGTGTAGTTACCATTCGATATGTCTTCAATGAGGGTCTCAGAGTCGCTCCATCGGTGCGATAGGATAGCATAGGGCGGGATCGACTTGCCGCGGAAGTCTGTCAGAATCAGTCTGTTCAGGGCGTCAAAATGGAGAAGCCGCATGGCGCTTAATGCTGAAGGTTCAGTACAGGGGAAAGGGTGGCGAATGGCTTCTGTAGTAGTGGGAATCAACAATCAACGATACAGTTGCGACAAGGCAGAGAAGGCAGCCTGACGAGGCAGTGCATGCGACCAGGCTGAAAGTGCTGGTGGCTGCATCAAGCGCCCAGCGTTCTGCGCCGCCTTGCCTCAGCTCATTTTCGCTGGGGCAGTAGCGTTCATTTGCCTTGTGCGACTCATCTCAGAGAAGTGCACATGTGGGCAAGGTGCCAGTGGATGGAGTAGATTTGATTACAGAGGTTGTTGTTGTGGCCTCTCACATGGCTGTGCGACGGAGCGAGCACGACTGCGGGAGCGGGACACGGTTGCCTGCACGACCGGGTATAAGAGCTGTCTAAGGCCAGGTGATCAGTGGCCGCAGCACTCAGCCACAGCGCGCTCCGTCCTGCTCAGACATCTCAGCACGCTACTGCTGCGCAAATGTCGTTTCGACGATCTTGCCGTTCGTGCAGAGAAACTGCCGGGATGCACAATCCTTACCTTAACTTAACCTTCTGAGGCTGCAGTCTTGAACTTTGCTATTTCGCCTCCTTTCCTAGACCACCGAGCTCTTCATGAAGACGACTTGTCGCGGATTCACAGGGGCATGTCAGACGGGACTCGATGGACGGCACTGACAAAACGAGCGACAGCACGGTCAACCTTGCGGTTTACGTCCCCGGCATGTAGCCTGTGAGAAGGCCGAGAGCCACAGAGTTGATGCACGCTGTCGTTGGTAATCTATAGGCGTGGTGTGAGCATGCCGAGCATCCGGAAGAAAAAGTGTCCCGGCACACCGTGCGTCCCGGCTCGCTTGGATTGACATTAGTTGACTGCCTGTTCGAGCCTGCGGCTTGAGGCTTGAGACTTGAGGCATTCGAATGGTTACCGAGCCTAAGGGGGAGGTCTTTATTGACCGCTATCTGAGGTATATATACCAAGTTCAAGCTATCTTCTGGTGTAATCCCCATTCACACTTTGTCTAGACATGAAGTTCGTTCAATATCGTAGTAACATGTCTCGCGTCAACATCCCAAATTAGTGTACAATCGAAACGGACGCGGCACCCCTAAAGGCCCGCTGCTATATGATGAAAAAGGTACAACAGAATGACAAACGGGTATCCTAGGTTATTGCAGCACGACATGGTGTCGAGTGCAGTTGAGTAATGTTCTGGTATGCAGGCGGCTACCCGGCGTTGGTCTTGTCCGCCATATCGAGTGGTGCTCACCGATATCCTCCCCTTCTACTGCCTCTCCTCTCCCTGTATTCGTCATGCTCCTCGATGACCTCGACGACATCGTCGTTGGGCACTCTCCGCCTCTCCTCGACGATGATGCTGCGTGTCCTGGGCGGCGGCGGCGCTCTCCTCTCTTCCACGATAATGTGTGAGCGGCCACTCGACTGCCTCGGGCTGCGGCTGACTTCGCGCATCTGGGCGTGCGAGCTGCGGCGCGATCGGTTGCCGTGCGAATTGCGCCTCGATCTGCGAACCACAATCTCCTCCTCGCCCGCGAATGCCGTCGTGGTGCCAGCCTTGCTGCCCTGGGTGAGCGTGAAGAGCAGCCAGACGACGAGCAGGAAGCCGGCGACGCTGCCCAGCACGATGCCGACGACGGTGCCGGGCTCGGGGCCGGAGAGGTTGTAGTAAGTGGGTATTATGCCCTGCTGTATCATTTGCTGGCGCCTGACCATGGGCGCTGTGAGGGGCGCTTCTTGTGCCATGGCGGCGATGTCAATGGCAGGATCGCGAGGCGCAACATTTCCCAGTTGCGCCATCGCATTGAGCAGTTCGGATACTGCGGGCATTGTGCAGGCTGTCGAGCAGCGACACTGTGGGGATTTGTGCGCGCCGAGCGGCGACGAGACGGCTGTGTTTCGGGTCGAGGGTCGCTGGGGAACCGGGTCGCTGGGAAACCGGGTTGTTGTTGACTCCGGGGAAGCCGAGTGGTGCTGGATGGGGGAGGGGCAGTCCGCAACACCACGGTCGAGATGAAGGAGCGACAAGAGTGGAGAATGCGATGCCAATTCTCGATGGACAAGAAGGGAAAACGGAAGGAAGAGCAGGGCGACGCAAGCGCGGTCAGATCTGGCGCTGTGCTGGACTCGCGGCCATGGCATGATGCGATTAGCTCCTCCGCAAGAGGAGGCTGGGCCTCGACAGTAAATGAGGGGGCTGTACTCGACACGAGCTTCGCAGTGCGCGTCTGTCGATGCATTCAATCCTCAAGTGGATTGTTCCAGCAAGCAGCATGTTGCTGCCAGTGTTCGTTGCGTCACGATGCGCGCATTCGACAGTGCACAATCGCTGTGCTACCAGTTCAATCGTTGGAGGATACAGGCTGTGTAGATGCAGCGGCTGTGGTGCTCCCGACCGCACCATGCAAGATGCACTATGTCGCCATGGCCATCAAGACCACGACATCATGCCAGTATCTGGGACAGTTGTTCACACGCCGGGGGAAATAAGTCTCTGCCACGACGTGGAGATGCTTCTGTAGACACCGATCAACAACGCAACGAATGACTAAGCCAACGTTGGAGCTGCTGCTGGTGGCGCTGACCAAGCTCGAAGACCTTCCTCGAAGACCTTCCTCGAAGATGTCTGGCTGGTTCAAGAATCCCGAGGTTTGCTGTCTCATCTGAAGTACCTGGCACATTAGTAAGACATGGATCACTCACAGCACGAGCACGATCGTGCCTGAGGCAAGAACTGGTGGGTGCACGTATGCCAAGGAAGGAACGGGGTTTGCCGCTATGGCCAAATGTTTCCAGGTCAATTCCAAACCGCAGCCCTGCACACAACACTGACCCACGCCACAACTCCACACGCATCGCATTCACACGCCTGAAACCGCGCTTTGTCGACAGCCGCATTTAAACCGTGATACGGAAACGCGAAAAGACGCGCCGGTCGCCTCTGCTTTGATCGCGACACTTTTCTCATCCCGAGCCTTCTCACCGACTCGTCGCCTTCGCACGCAGACAGCCAACATGGCCGATTTCTCTCCTGAGTCGCCGCTCGCGGCGCAGCTGCAGCAGGTCGTGCAGCCCAAGCTAGCAGAGAACGGGTGGACAACGGGCGGCGACGATACAACGCTGTTCGAGTACATTCTGCTCATGCTGGCCAACGGCAAGGATCAGGCGCAAGTCGCCGCAGAGCTCTCGAACGACCTGCTCGACCTCGGACCCGAAAATACCGAGACTCAAGAGTTCGCGCAGTGGCTATTCGGCCAAATCGACGCGTTGCACGGGCAAGCTGCCGGCGGGGCTCAGGGCGCACCTTCGACAGACCAGGCCATGGACGGCGGCGCACCATCGTTCGTACCCGGCGGGCAAGACACGGATATGGATGGCACGTCGGAAACCCAAGAGGGCATGTACGTCAGACCAGCAGCTTTCCATGGCGTGCAGCACCAACTGACACAACGCAGCCCCACCGGGCCAAAAGCCATGCGCAACGGCAGCGGCCCGCAATCAGCGCGCGGCGGTCCTCGTAGCGGACGCAACATGCTCAACCAGGTGAACAGACAGATGAATCGAAACGACGACCCGCTACATCGCGTTCGCGGCGGCGGAGGCATTGGTCGAAACAACCGGGAACCGCCTCGAGGCCCCCGCGGCCAGAACCTCGGTCGCGGGATGGAAGCCATGGCGAGCGGCAGGGGCATGAACCAGATTGGTAATATCAACGGCGCTCCGGGACCCATGAACGGAATGAACGGAATGAACGGCATGGGCATGGGCGGCATGCCCGGGATGCCGATGCCAGCCATGGGCGGCCAAAACGGCCAGAATGGCATGAACGGCGGCATGGGCCTGAACCAGCAGCAGCAGATGGCGCTCATGCACATGTACGAGCAGCAGGCCCAGATGATGCAGCAGATCTTCTCAGGCGCAGCACCTACACCCTACGTCAACCCCAACTTCAACAGCAGAGGAGGCCGCGGCGGGCGAGGCGGGCGAGGAGGAGGACGCGGCGGCATGCACCAGTCCACCAAGTTCACCAAGAAGGAGGGCCAGGACGATGCCATGACCGACGGTCCTGCAGGCGAGAAGGGCGACGGCATGGAGGTCGAGAACACACGGCCGGAACCCTCAGCGACCATGTGCAAGTTCAACCTGCGCTGCACCAACCCCGATTGCCACTTTGTCCACCAGTCGCCAGCCGCTCCTCCTGGCACGACCATAGACATGGGAAGCGAGTGTGAGTTTGGCGCAGCGTGCAAAAACAAAAAGTGCGTTGGGAAGCACCCCTCGCCCGCGAAGCGCCAGCAGTTCCAGTCGGAGCAGGAGTGTGCCTTCTGGCCCAACTGCCGTGATCCGGCCAACTGCCCGTACAAGCACCCCTCGGCACCACCGTGCCGCAACGGCGCTGACTGCACAACGGCCGACTGCAAGTTTTCGCACAGCTCGGTCATGTGCAAGTTCAGCCCGTGCCTGAACCCGCGCTGCCAGTACAAGCACGCGCCCGGACAGAAGAAGAACAACACCAACGTGTGGGTTGCACCCAAGGACGGCGAACACGTCAGCCAGAGGAAATTCATCGACGAGAACCAAGACGAAGAGCTCATCATCCCTGGCCAGAACAGCCAGGCCACCAAGACGGAGCCTGAGAGCATGGAGCAGGATGTGGCATTATAGATAGATGATGAGGAATGATGGCAATGGTGGAAGTGGAAGACTGCACAAAAGCAGCAAAAGAGCACATGTACTATATAGTCCTGGATAGGATGGGCCGGACGAGGCTGCGGCTCGCAGGCGTCGGGGAACAAAGTGTGGTTTCGGCAGCCGTTGGGCTGCCTTGTGTCTCTCTACACACTCTCTTCTGGCGTGCAGTTGTGAAGTGGCCCCGAGCTTAAAGTCGTGTCATGATGACATGGTGCATATGCACATGGGGTACCGCAGGGCTGAGAGCTCGGACGACATCCGAGGCGAACTTCACGGGGACGAGCACCACACATGGGCTGCCATTGAGCCACCGTTTGCGCCTTGCCCCGCTCCCCCACCGCCGGCAATGCTTGTCAGAAGACATGTGCCGCTCCTCGAGTCGACCGTGAGCGTCCGCGCCCTGCGCCCGCTGGTGGCCTCGCAATGCACCCGCCTGCCGCGCCTGCGCTACTCGTCCACTGCGGCGGCGGCGCACCCTGAGCGCATTGCGGTGCTCGGCGGGGGCATCGCCGGCCTCGCGAGCGCCTTCTTCGCCAGCCGCGAGTTTCCGGACAGCAAGATCACAGTGTATGAGAGCGGAAAGGATATCGGCGGCTGGCTGAGCAGCAGGCGCGTGCAGGTGCCTGGCGGCGACGTGCTCTTCGAGGCGGGGCCCCGAACGCTCCGCAACGCACCGCCGACTGTGCACCTGGTGAGCTGCCTTGGAGCGGGGGACACACACAAACAACAGCTGACGGATGCAGATCCAAGAGCTGGGCATCACCGACGACCTCATCTTCACCAAGCGCTCGGAGCCTGGCGCCAAGAACCGCTTCATCTACTACCCTGACCGCCTCAACCGCCTGCCCTCTGCGTCGCCTAGCTTTGGCGACGTCTACTCGCTATGGCGGACGGGCATCCTCGAGGGCTTCACGGGCGTGATCAAGGAGCCTTTGCAGCCAACGAGGTCCGCCGTCCTCAGCGACGAGACAGTCGGCTCCTTCCTAGCTCGCCGCATCGACAAGCGCATCGCCAACAACATCATCTCGGCTGTCTTCCACGGCATCTACGCCGGAGATATCTGGCAGCTGAGTGCGAAGTCGCTGCTGTCCCAGGCCTGGCAGCTCGAAGACCGATACGGCTCTGCCTTTGGAGGCTATATGAAGCTGCAGAAGGAAAGCACCAACGGGCAGCCACAGGCTCTGGCCCACCCCTTCGACATTGAGTATTCCCGTGCTGTGAACGAGGAGATCGACCTCGGCCTCGAGCTCGCTCAGAACATGAAGGACGCCAGCATGTTCACCTGGAAAGACGGCCTGCAGACGCTCGTCACAGGCCTCAAGGACGCCATGGAGAAGACGGGCAACATCGAGATCAAGCTCAACAGCCCCGTCTCCTCGGTCGAAATGGCAGAGGGCGGAGAACAGAAAGTCCAAGTCAGCGCCGGCGTACGTCCGACGTCCCTCATTCACCCCATCACAAACTAACGCCCGTAGTCCGACGCCAATCAAACCACCGCAACCTACGACTCCGTCCTCTCCACCCTCCGCGACCGCGACCTAACCCCTTTCGTAAACGTCATGACAGTGAACCTCTTCTTCTCCAACCCTTCCCTCCTCCCTGTTGAAGGCTTCGGCTACCTGCTCCCGCAAAGCATCCCATTCGAGCAGAACCCCGAGCGGGCGCTAGGCGTCATATTCGACAACAGCGCCGTGCGCGGTCAGGACAGCGTGCCCGGCACCAAACTCACCGTCATGCTGGGCGGCCACTGGTGGAACGACTTCGAGGGCTTTCCGGACGAGGAGGAAGGCCTCGCCATGGCCCGCGCCGTACTTGAGCGCCATCTCGGCATCACCGACGAACCCGTTGCGCATCAGGTTAATCTCAGTAAGGATTGCATCCCGCAGTACACGATCGGGTACGAAGAGCGTCTGCGTTCGTGCGCGGCGGGTTTGCAGGATAAATTCAAGGGCAGGCTGCGCGTCGTCGGCGCGCAGGTCAGCGGGGTCGGCGTCAATGACTGTATTGCCGGCGCATGGAATGTCGTGCGTGGACTGAGGGGGGATGGGTGGAGGGGTAGCAGTTGCGGGCTCGACCGCGTGCAAGACTCGCGTCCGTGGCAGGTCGTGGACGCGAGCAGTTTGGCGTACAAGAGAAAGGTCCAGATTAAGCGCGAGAGCGACCCGTGAAAGGCGTAGATAGATATGTATAACACTTGTGGTCGGCACAGCGCTCACATTGCACGTGACAAGACTTTTGACACTTTCCTATGGTTGATACGAGTGCTGGCTGTAGGTTTCTATGTATGATCCATTTGGGGAGATTTGGTGTTATATTTGTTAGCGCTGATGCACATTGAGATTCTTCCCTTTAAACAATTATGCTTATTTATGTCCGTAAGTAGTAATTCGATTCGTTAGCGTCTGACGATGAGATCACGGGCGACGACCTGCAGCTACCTCAAACAACTGGACGAGCGCAGACTATTCCTGCAGTGTCTGTTGCACGACACATCGATCGCCGCTGCAATCGAAACCCCACCATTAACAGCAGCGCGATGAGCAAATACCTAGGTGACGATGACGTCTCTCTGCTGGTGCTCTGGTCCCTCGGACTGTCGTCCCAGCGCTCTGTTCTCAGTTATTTAGCATGGTGTACAGAACTGCTGTTGCGACTCGATTCCTCCATCCACTCGGTCGATCTCACATGGTCAGCAGAGCTGAGCTAGTCTGTATGTTTGCCTACCCTGCCTTGCAGCATCCGGCTCGCGATTCCGAGCGCACAGTGGCCTACTGTAACTCGAGCATGGAGTCCACTTTGACGGCTTTCCGGGCCCTCCAACCAGCGTCAGCAGCCTATCTCGCATCTCGCCAGCAGTGTTATCACAGCCCAATTAAGACTCCGAGGGCGAAACGCAGGCCCGCACTTGGCGCTTGCGTTGCATGCCGCGAGCGGAAATCAAGATGCGACGGGCACCGCCCTGTCTGTGAATGCTGTGTGCAGCGCGATACCCCCTGCGTGTACGAATTAGGCGTGAACGAAACGCCGTCGGACGCCCGCCGGCGGAAGAAGGAGGAGATGCAGACCGAGCTCGACGGCTTACGTCACCTGTATAACTCGCTGCGGTCGTGTCCCGAGCACGAGGCGTTTGAAATTCTCCATTGGGTCCGCCTCAGCCCTTCGGACACGCTGACGCTGGATTGCTCCGCCGGTCTGCCGCATCCGCTTGCGCAACCACACCCGCACCACGCGCTGCCTGCTGCTGCGCCCCGGCAGCTTGTCGCCTCGCCCTCGTCGCGTCCCGCGAAGGTCTCGCGTCAGTCCCGGGCTCAGGAGCTCACGTTGCCCCGTACGTCGATTGGGTTTCTCCTGCAGACTTCTCCAACTGTGGGGTATGCTGGCTCGGATGGATAGTCGATTTCCAGTCATAGGCAGCGCGTGTTGGGGCATAGTACGAAAAGGCTGGGATGAAAATCAGGAGAACTGTACTCTCGCTGCTGGCAGTGCCAGAGCAAGCGGTGGATGAGAAATGTCCAGCTTAGCGGGAACCAACATTAATGAATGGTACTCTATCCGCACCAGAACGTCGGACATGGGCTTTTCAAATCGACGTGTGATTGTCTGTCGTTGTGGAGACTTCCGTCCATTTCCCGCCAATTCTCCGCCGTTTCGTTCGCTCATGTCTCGTACCTCACTCTTCTCCCGCAGGCGTTGTGTAGCTTTGCAAGCTTTTCACCAACGTTCTACAGCGCCGGCGGTAAGCTCGTGACTCGTGGCCAAGGAGCCGCAGGTATGGATCAGGTTGATAAGAGGGGAAGGCAGACCAGGTAGTGGGGTTGCATGTGCTCCATGGCCTCGCTGCCAGACTGGAATGGGTGTGTGTGCTAATTGCTTCGGGATCAGCCTTCAAGATATCCTCGCAATTGATGGAAACGGTCGTGTTCGCATGCCGCAATATGGGCACGTCCCTGAGTCTGTCCACTGTTGTGACGGCGAAGGGCTCCGGGGAGATGCCTACTAAACTGAGTCGTCAGCTTATGTTTCATAGACCTAGTGTTGTAGAGTGGGCCGCAATTCTTTGCCGAAATCCAAGCTTACTTTGTTGGTCTTGGGGCTGGGGAGTGTTAGACGGTCGATCTGCCCAATGCGTTCTTTAACAAATCGAGCTTAGAGATGCATGGACACAAGGGGACGTTGCTAGACGATGGACGTAGTGTTGGTCCCCTGTCTATTTGCGTCTGCTTCAGGCGATAGCGCGAGAGCGCGGCCAATCACTGGCATCGCGCAGTGCGCCCCCCTGTCATACCTATCATACCTGTCATATGTCGCTATTACTACCTGTTAATATCTAGCCAACCCTTGGTTTGAGTGGAGGGTTAAAGCTCAGGGAATCCATATGCAACGCGTCGCACGGACCACATAAACATCTAACATCCATGCTGTGTCTGAGCATAGAAAGCGAGGCTTGCCTGCTGTTGCCATGAGACGGTCGGATATTCCGAGATTATAGAATTTAGCACATTGCTTACATCTACGAAGCCTTTGCGCTCAAACCAACCCAGAGGCGGAATGGCGAACTTCACCGTGCCTATAGGCTCGATGGTGTGTACTGTGCGTGCCAGCAAAGAAGGCTACATAACAGCATTACCGACGAGCTCGAGCGTCCTGCTCAAACAAAATCTCATAACCATGACGTTTACGTGGCTATTGGACACACAGACCGGTAATTGCTTGATTGGATGAGACGTACATGACGGCATGACATCACCCGAAGTACGGTACATATAGGCACTAGGAGTGCCTCTTCTATCTTGATTACTTCCGTGCTTCTTGTTCCAGATGCTGTGACGAAATCCTCGTCATGTGTGATTACACAAGAGTTCAGTACAAATGTCTCCACATCCGATATACAGTCAAGACATGGTGTGCTACATACCAGACAACCCATGTCCGATGCCCCGTGAACGTGGTCGCCGAGTAAGCATCCTGATCTGACACGGATTCTGAACGCTAAATGGAAAAGAGAACATCGACCCCTAGAATCATGCGGTCAGCTCCATCTCGACGGCTTCACTGACTCATGTAGGACTGACTTTGTCCCAGGAGATTGCAGATAAGCACTAAGCTGCAGCACAGGAAGTCCCGAAAGGTTGGGTTTAAGCGCTAGCTAGGAAATCTAACTAGGTCAGAGTGCTTCTTGTACCAGGGTGTTGGCCGTATTCTGCGGAGCTGAGAAGATGGACTTAGGGGCGACGTGAGGATCGCGTTGTTTGTGCTAGCAAAAGCTAACTGTCTTTATCGACCCCTTGTCCAATTTCTCTATTCACGCGTTGTTATATTGGACTCTCCCTACTATAATACTACTCTACTTCTTGTTACTGTCTTCCTGTACAATTAGTTTTTCCTGTACGTCACTATATTTCGATCGGCAGGTGGAAGGGGAGGCTTTCTGGAACAGTGCTGACTACGTCACCCCCGAGCGTTGTTCAGAACATCAACATTCTGCTTTCGAAGTCTCAATGCTGCCTTCTCAGCCGCCTGTCTTGCCGCCAAACTCTCGAATCTATGCCGCCTCGAGAACCTTCTTGTTCTGCTCTTAGCGTCTGCCCTAAAACACCTCGGTGACTCCCATCCCTGGCTGGGACGAGCAGCAAGTACTCGGATGCGACAACGGAGGCGCCCGTTACTTTCATTCAATCGTGTTGTATCGCGTTCATCGGAAATGAGAGTAAGGAACAGATCAAGAAAGAGCAAGGATGAGGAAGTTATCTGTTACCCGAAGAGTACCACGGTAGATTTCAAAGGGGAAAAGTGCCGCATAGGCGAAAACGTCTTTGTATCTCTTTGGCTTTTCAGTTCACCTAGCGCGCACTCGCAGCGTATCTCAACGTCTGTTCCTGGAGCCGCTGATCGAGCGGCTCGAGAGCATAATTGTCAACAAACAAGTGACAGCACAGTTGTCAATAATGAATTAAGTGAGACTCAGCTACCTCAGCTTGACTTAGTTAACTACTCTTTGAGCCTAGCAATTACCTGTATAGATTTATTTCCTACCTTGTTGTTTAAGCGCGTGAATGTGAGGCCGAAGTTGACTTGGTTGTTGACATACGGAAGGTCTCACGCTCAGCATGGCAAACACCAAGCAACCCGGGCGGGGTATCTGCATCACAGTAGACGTGCCCAGGTTAATCAGGTAGACCAGGTCAATCGATATAAACTGACAGCACCGCACAGGAAACTTTCACTGACCACGTGGGCGATCCCCGGTCCGCATCTTTCAGGACATGTTATATCTGGGCTACGCTGCTGAGCATGCGAATTGTGCAATGTGCAGAACTTCCAATTAAAACGAAAAGTCTTTCCATACTGCAAACCAGCGATCCTGGCATGGCGCTCCTTCGCAGCTTTCCACCTGATGGGGCAGAGACATTCCCGTTGCCAGTCTTGCGAGCAGAGCCGAAGCCAGATCCTGTGTCAGAGCTCGCAGCAGCGGAGAAGCTGGAGGGCAGACTAGGCGCGAATGCTGGTGAAGAATTAACCGGTGTACACAGAGCAGCGGATGGTAGAGTGACGTTGGCAGATGCAGAGCCAGAGATTGAGGCGGTGGATGCGGCGGCAGGACGTGCGCTAGCACTTGGCCAGACTCGGTGGGGAAAGGTGCCCTTCGATTAACTTACAGTTCATCTTCCTCCTCGAATTGTTGGAAGATGGTCTTCCTCCGTGATGGTTCTATCGTCTGCGTCCTGCGGCCCTGCAGCAATTGGGCTCGTCGAAGTAGTCTCATTGCCAGATGTCGCAGGCGAAGCGCCGAAGCGACTCCCAGACCAAGCTCCTGACGAAAAGTCACCTGCATGTGTTGGCGCACTAGCATCAACGAGCGTTTTGGATCCGAAAGAAGTCGAAAGAGACGTATTCGGGAGCGTGGAAGCAGCACTGCTGCCTAAGATCAATGTACCGCCCAACACTGTCTTATTCCGTCTATGCCCAGAGTGCGCTGGCTTAGCTGTTGCGGGGCCAGAGTCAGCAACATCCTCATGAGAGAGTTAGAACGGGCTGCCTCCAAAAGGGGAGATCAGGGCTGAGAGCGGAGGCTGCTCAATGTGTATCTGCTGATGATGCAACCTCATAGTTAATCAACAGGATGCATTTTAGACTGCCTCGACAATGCCTGACTTGAATAGATGAGAGCAGGTGCAGCGTATTGATTGATTTGATCGCAGGGTAGCAAGGGGGACAGGGTCAATGTGGAGCCCCTGGTCGTCGGCAGCTCAGAGCCGCAGCGAACGCAACAGCAAGAACGAATGTAAGCGGAGCGGCAACAGCAGGCCCAGCGCCGGTGCTCTGAGAAGCACCAGAAGTATCTAAAGGGCTTCCGTTGGTAGTTTCATCTGGGTTTGTGGGTTTGGAAGTGATGTTGCTGAAATCGGCAGTGCGCCACAGCAATGCCTGTACGGCTTGAAGAGCATTGAGAACTTCGCCAAGGTTAGCTTAGCTTACCGCCCGCGGCAGTGCGCGGTGAATCGCCATTTTTAGATGACCAATACAGGTTGCATGCAACTTCATCACCACTGCTCTCACAGCTAGCTGCCGCGGCCTTAGCAGAGGCGTTTAGCGTCTTGTAGATCGAGTCTGCGATGATAGGAGCTGCTTGCGCAGCGCGACTGAAGGAATGAGCCGCGATACCCTTGAAGGCTCGCTGATCGATGATACACTGTCCATTACCCTCACAAGCAGCCTCACGAAGTGCGCCATTTTCGTCTGTAAAGACCGAAAAAGAATTGACTAGGTCCTTGACGGTGGCGGTCCAGGCTTCCGACCCATTTGACTTAGATAGTGTCAGCGGCAATTCTAAAATAACCTGATCATCATACTTACAATTTTGTACATCAGCGCAGCACCTTCCATGTATATTGCGTGATTGTTCGACCACTGAATGTGGTTGATGGTCAAGCAATTGGTCTGGTCATTGGTACCGTCGTACACGTGGTAATCAACGGAAACCAGACCAACCTCAGTGGTCCAGTTGTAGACCTTATTTGCCCATTCTGTGTACGTCGCGTTACCAGTATGATCGGCAAGGCGCGCAGCTAGAAGGAAGAGTTGACCGCTGGAGAAAGCATTTTTGTAATGGTAGTCATTCTTGAAAGTAGAAATCTGCCACTTGAGGCCTCCATCACAGCTCCCAGTGTCCCAGCGAGCGACTTGCGTTTCAAACACAGTTTGCGCAAACTACAGCCAGCTACCAGTTAGCGGTGCCGGGAGCTGCGTTTCATACGCGGACAAGGAAGCCAGGCCCCAGGTGCTCTGGTCGTCGTTGCATAGTGTTTTGGTCTGGTTGGCTGGCATGAAAGCATTGGAGTCGCCAAGCTGGTGCTGAAGGGCCTCCGTGATGCGAGCGTTGTAAGCGAAGTTATTGGTAAGGCCGTAGTAGTCGATTAGGGCGTTGAAAGCCAGACCAGACTCCCACCAATAGTAAGGGGGTGGGAAAAGACCAGGGATGAGGTCCTTTTTCAAAATTTCATCATAGAATGACACAACGCCGCTTGCGAGCACCTGTGCGAGGGACCTGATGGACTCTAAAGCATAATCGTCAGCAATCGACTGGTACCCAACTATCCGAGCCGCCTTACCCTGGCTGTTTATTTCAAGATTGAGCGCCGCGGCATGCCCAAGGGAGCAAACGAGCGACACGAAGACAGAGCTTGGCAGCATGTTGAAGTTGAGGCGAGCATGTTAAGAGGAAGGAGTCACGAGTCGTGCACTGTGAATGTGGGAGTCGCGAATCTTTCAGTGGTGTTTAGGCTCTTCGCTGGGCTATGCAGAGTTTGCCCCAGTCAACCAATCACCGCGCAACTTGAAATGACAAAGTAGGACGACATAAGGCCCTGTTGCTACATCGGACCCGCCAAGATAGGCAACCAGGGGCATGTCCTACCGCCGTAAGACCATAGCGGAAATGGTAATCAGCCTGATTTTGGATGGGGCGTAAGCTTCGCTGCGAGCGCTTCTGCAATGTCGCGTGCGAATCCAACATCATTGACTGCTCTCGCATCCTCGATGATCTCGATTCCGCTGTCTTTTAGACCTTCTCTGATGGCCTGAAACAATCTCGTGTCGGCCTCTTCATCTGCAAAGGGACCTCCAGGCACTGCGATCATGCTGATCCCGCCCTTCGGTAGCCACACCTCGACGGCATTCGGGTTTTTGGCATGGTTTTTCAGCTTTGACGCGATGAACGTGCCCACTTGAGCTGCTTCTTCAGGTGATGTCCGCATAAGAGTTACGACCGGATTGTGCTCGTACAACTTTCGGTCTTTGTAGCGCTCTGGTACAGTGTCTCTAGGACCAAAGTTGGTCATGTCCGTAGCACCAACACTTATGATATTAGGAATGGCAGCAGCAGCAGCAGCTTCAAGGCGTTGTGAGCCGGCACTCATTACGCCACCCGTCAAGTGATCACAGATCTCGGTCGTGGTCAAGTCCAGCACCCCATCGATGCGGCCTTCTCGAATCAACCGCTCCATAGCCTTGCCACCGTGACCTGTCGCGTGGAATATGAAGACTTCGATATCGTACTTTGACTCGAGATGCTTCCGAATTTCGTCGACTGCGGGTGTAGTGACACCAAACATGGTGATGCCAACTCGCTTCTTGGCTGGAGGGTTCGGTTGTCGACTTCTCAGAGAGAAACCAAGAGCCATGCCAGCTATTGCGGACCCAGCGTTACTCAGTATATTCCGCAGCACATCGTTCAGGCCTGCGACATCTACGACAGAATACATCAGCGTAATATCTGTCTCGCCAACTATTGGACCCGTGTCCCCGCTTGCAATCGTCGAGACAATCAGCTTTGGGAAGCCGACCGGTAACGCATCTCTCATGACGGTCGCAGCTATCCATGTGCCTCCTGAGCCACCTGCTGCAACAATGCCTTGGATGAAGCTCTCTTCGTAGAGTGACTCGACCGCTTTCGTCGCACATTTGGCCATGATCTTGACGACGTCTCCTCTCTCTTGCTTGTCGATATTCCTGCTACCGCCATACTTTCTCAGGAGGTCTGTCGGTGACACGGTGATGGCGTCGTGGTCGACTGGGGACCGACCCACGTCAATGAGCATGACCTCCACGTTGGCTTCTCGGATGACATCGCGCAGGTGCAAAAGCTCGTCGAGCTTGGTGTCGCAAGTCCCGAGAAGAACAACACGTGCCATGTTGCCGTTATCGTAGAATCATCGAGATGGTTGCCAAAACTGTTGTTGTGGGAAGGTGGATCTCTGACCATTCCCCGCGTCATATTACGTCATCCAGCAGCAGCACCTTCCTTACATGGAGATCGATCGAAAACAACAGCGACATCGCGTTTTCGAACATCGCAAGTATGCCACCTCCTAACAACAGAAAAGATATCCTCGGGAATCTGCGCAAGTCGATTGACAATGGGGAGCTGATTGTGGGGGCGGGTGCAGGCATTGGCCTCAGCGCAAAATTCATTGAGCAAGGTGGCGGAGACTTGATCATCATCTATAACAGCGGGCGGTATCGCATGGCAGGTCGAGGCTCCCTTGCCGGTCTGATGCCATACGGAAACGCGAACGATGTTGTCCTCGAGATGGTACGCGAGCATGGCGCACAATGCGGTTCAGGATGCTAACCACACGTGTCCAGGCTGGCGAAGTGCTACCCATTGTCCAGAGGACACCGGTCTTAGCTGGAGTTTGCGCAACAGATCCCTTCCGGTCAATGGACAGATTTCTGGTCCAACTCAAGGATCTGGGTTTCGCAGGTGTCCAGAATTTCCCGACAGTTGGTCTCATCGACGGCACCTTCCGGCAGAATCTGGAGGAGACGGGCATGAGCTATGACGCAGAAGTCGAGGTCATGCGGAAAGCTTGCGAGCTTGATCTTTTGACCACACCGTACGTCTTCAATGTCGAAGAAGCTAGGAAGATGGCTGATGCAGGCGCCGACATCTTGGTCGCGCACATGGGTCTCACAATGTCTGGCAGTATTGGCGCAACAAGCGGGAAGAGTTTAGACGACTGCGTCAAGTTGATCCAGGAGATTGCTGATGCAGCGACAAAGATCAAAGATGACGTGATTGTTCTGTGCCATGGAGGTCCGATCGCTAAGCCGGATGATGCAGAGTATGTCATCAGCAGGACGAAGGGTGTACATGGTTTCTACGGTGCCAGTTCAATGGAGAGGTTGCCAGTTGAAGAGGCTATTACTAGCATTACGAAGACTTTCAAGAACATCAAACCACGGTAAATTTGTGAGCAAAGTATTGATAAATTCGTAAATCGTTATTGGCCTGCTTGGTCATTTGCATCAGTGTAAAAGGTATAGCTAAGGTCAGGGTAGCGATCACCCAATTTCCCGGCGTCAGTTCCTACAGATTCTCACATAAATGGAGGTTTTATTCCTCTTCTGATACAGTCGGCGCGGCACGTAAGGAAGTGCCCTAGATACCTCCTTTCACGCCATGAAGATTGGTGAGACCACAAGCCAGGACTGAGGAGGCCCACAAACACACCACTCAAAGCTTAGGCCACGAAAAGGTATGAGACACAACGTGCTCATATCAGTGGTTCCTAGACTATGCCGAGATATAGGACAAGGCGGGGGAGCTGCTCAGACTTGCAGGCCCCCAGAAGCAGACAAGTGGCGATAAGGGATACATATTTTTGAATAGAGGCAGCACCAATATTCAAATCGCCGCAGCTAATATTGAAGGATGAAAGTGATAGTGAAGATTGCAGCGGTGGCCGCTGCAAAGCGTACCACTAGTGACCAAGCCCAGAAACGTCAGCTGTTCCAGCCTGGAGTATGCTTACAGTCAAAATACCACTTAAAGCGGTATCCTCTAGCATTGAACCGATCTTGCTTATGATTTCTAGAACTAAGTGCATAGGGAGACCTGTGGAGAGGGGAAGGATAGAAGCTCACGACCTAAGGGCACCGCATACTTTATCCTAGTTATGTCGCAGCATCTGCTCTCCTAGTATATTCCGTACCAATTTCAGAGAGTAAGATGGAATGCGTTTTAGTCCTTTGTTAGAGCAGGGGTTCTCGTAAGGACAATATTCATGCAGCACAGCCCCACTGTGCGCACCGCTACACAGGGCGAATATTTTGTTGAAATATGTAATTTTATTTTGTTTTTGTGTTGAGTGAGGCTACGAACAGTATATATAGGTGAGTGACCGTAAACAGTGCTAGTCCCAAATAAGCATCGTCTCACTACCAGAGGTAGTTGCGACTGCAGAGAGAGCAGGAGAGCTTCTGCTGCTTCTGATTGACTAGGCAGCACCTGCCTTCAACATATTTGGCCGAAGATGAGATTTTACAAAGGCAACCATTTGCCAATACCACGAGATAAGGCCCACAAATAATAGGGAGTGGTGGACTGCCATTGAAATCGGGGTGCATGAGGCTGTTCGGATTCGTAAGGAAGCTCGCCTCAGTTTAGCTGCTATGTTAATTAGGATTTGTGAAACAGCGACATTTGGGGCATCACTTGTCTTGCAAAGCTCCCACGCCTCCATCCTTCTGATTCCTTCAAGAATAGAACTTCCAAGCTACACTGGCAAATTCTTCCCTATGCTTGATCATGGCACCGAGTCCTTTGTCACTACCGACAGGTTTCACAGTGGAGCTCGAAAAGCGCGGCCCGCGCATCTGCGTGTCTTCAAACCCCATTCCTGTAGCTTCAACGTCGAAGCCCAGTAGCATGACAGCTGCGCATCCGATGATTTCCGCAAATGCAAAGGTCCTGCCAGGGCAAAGATGCCGGCCGCCGCCAAAGGGCATGTAGGCTACCTTGCGGGTACGGTCTGCACCGATAACTTTCGACGTAGAGGCTAAGAAAAGATCGGTTCTGAACTGTTCTGCGTCGGGACCCCATGAAGTAGTGTGTCTGTGCGTGAAACCTGCTGGAAGCTGGATATCCACACCCTTCTTGAGCAAGTAGGACTGACCATCTTGGTATGTGATGGTCATGTCCTGCATGATGCGTCGGTTGCAGATGGTGTGGTCGACAGGACGCAGTATCTCGCGGTAGCAGCTGACAAGCAAGGGCAGCTCAATCTCGAATTCCGAGATGTTAAGGGTAATTGATCGAGTACCAACTGAGTCGGACGGTGAGGTCTTGGCAGAAGCTGCGATCTCTGCTGGAAGCTTCTCCAACAGCGATGGGAGTGGCAGTATGTACAAAAGCAACCAATAAAGCGTCAGAATGGCGTTGCGGGTGGAGACAACAGGCAAGGTGCACTCCAAGAGCCGAATCTCATCGCCTGTAAAGCCGTACTCGGTCAGTGTGTTCGCTCGATTGTGTGTCACTGTTGCTGTTGTGGGGTCTGAGGCGTGGTGCCCGGCAGCGTAGTATTTTGAAATAGTTTGTTGTAAGTGCTGCCATGCTTTGTATGACTGTGGCATGGTAAGAAATGGAAACAAGGACAATAAAAAGTACGATACGGCTTCTTCGTACACCTTGATCTACTAAGCGTGAGCTTCAGTCAGCAATGCTCATAATCACAGCTTCCTCCAGCTTTGACTCACCAAGTTGCTTTGATCAACGAATTATCCCGGATAAATGGATCATAGCCACCATATAAAGCTCGTGTTGTGGCTAGAATCATGAAGTCGCGGCACCACAAGAAGAAGTTTTCCACCTCCATTGCCCCATCCCTTGCGATTCGTTCTTTTCCGGCGTTACGAGGGTCCACGACTGCTTTGCGACCACTAATAGAATCGACCTTGGTAGCGAAATCGGTGAGCCAGCGTAGATTCATCTTAGCCAAGCTTTCTGTTTGAAAGCTTCGATGTATAGCATCGGTGAAGTCCTTAAAGATCATTTGTTGCGGCAGATGTAGCCGCTCTATAGTCGATGAAAACTGCGCTGAGTTACTTGCTAGCTAGGAGGCGACCACATATACATGCCCTGAGACATGCTAGTCCGAGGTAGTCAACAGAGGTGACGATCAAGGCTTTTAGGACCGAACTGCACCGCAAGAAGCTCCCCAGCTGCTGTGAACAACAAAGCTGAACGTTGTAATATCAGTAGCATCCTGTGAGACCCGCTAGGTCTGGCATATCGGCGTCCTGCAAGCGTTCTACGATGTAGCATTCTACGTTTTCTAGGTCTAGCTGTTTAATGAGCCTGTAGTGCTTCTGTTGTACCAGAGTCTTTGTAAGTCTGTCTGCTAGCATATCTGCAGTTGAATACCAGGCTAAATTTAGACGCTGTTGCTGAACTTCTTGCCTTAACCAGATCTAATGTGTGTCAACGTGGTGGAGCTTTGTATGTAGCTGTCAGATATTGGGTTACTGAGGAAAGGTTGGCAGGGCCGGATCTGTACAGAGACATCACTCGGAGGTCTCAGCTGAGTTCACCAAGCAAGGCAGGGGCCCACAGACTAAGCCTAATAATCAGCAACACGCCAGATTGAGGTTACTAAGCATGTAAAAGAGGGGTAGCCAAGCAATTCAGGACTACTAAGACAATGCCTTAGCTAATAATTAACAGAAAGGCAGGTTAAGAGTACATAAGACTAGAGGAGAGACACAAAATAGAGAAGAGAGAATAAACACAATTTTTACTACCTACAATCTTGTTAAGTTTATACTCTAACAACAGTACAAGAATCTAATAATTAAGAGTCTTACTGCTGCAACTAAGCTAGAACAATGTTAATCCTTAGCACACCTACTGTTGTACTCACTGACTATACAATGTACACCCCGTGGCTACGCCAGCTAGAGATACGCTGTGTCTCTCTGGACGTGTGGGATCAAATTGATCCTGATCAACTCACGCGCCCGAAGTCAAAGCTGCGGTTACTAGCTGTGCCAGATCTTACGACATACAAACAGAGAACAACACTTAGCAACAATAAGGACAGAGAGCTATTGCTACCTAAAGCACTATCTGTTGCGGTATGAAGAGCAAATGCATATAATGAGTGTATTGTGTTCTGTGTTGTTGTTGTTGTCGTTGTATCTATATTCTCCAAGGCTCGCTGCGGGGTTTGTTTTGATGACGTCTTTGTAACGCAGCCAAGGTAAGAGGTGCTCAACAACATGAGGAAGTAACACCAGACCACCGCCAACAACACGTGATCCGCTTCTCCTCTCAACCGTTACACTATCAGAGCTCTTATTAAATAGACTTAAGGCGTGGAAAGAAGACAACGACTACTGGAAGAGCCATCTTAAGTCATACAAGATAGCTAACTAAGACTATTGTAAGGAGCGAGCTAGTCTTGACAAGGTAGTAGTATTTATCTAACACTCTGTCTTAACACACCTTATAAAGAACTGCTGTAAGCTAGGTGAAACAGTAAGATTATGGCTCACTAGCCTTAAAGCTAACTGTCGGCATTAACGCTAATAAAGAACAACTACAAGCACAACACTAATATCTTGCTGCACTTAAGCCTATGAGGCTCCTAGGTAGCTAGAGTACCTGGCTTGCTGAATAAGATCACGCTGCAATAAACGCAGAGGCTGAGAAGGTAGCAGAGACACAGAACATACAAGACATTATTTAAGACTTTCTTAACTTAGTAATAAAGATAGCACTAACCTAGGCAACTGCGTTCTAGGACTAAAGTTAATAAGAAGATAATATTACTTGTAAAGATATAATAAAATACTTCTAAAAGTATATAAGCAAGTACTACCCTACTAGTTAGGCTGGCGGATGGGTAGGGTATGCTTTTTTACGTTTT